>NW_017176396.1:1187878-1235335 GCF_001652005.2 Ceratina calcarata | reverse complement strand
ACTGTAAAAGAGTAAAAAGAATTCGTAATGAAAAATGATGTAGGATACAATCGAGACGAACAACTGTTTCGCGAGCTCGGGGAACAGTCTTCTGAGGCACAGGTTGAAATATTGGACAGGACGGTAGCAAGAACTACGAGAGTTTTCGAGACTATTGCTTACCACATCGAAATCCAAATACTACGCTACGTTTCGCAACGCTGCTTCCTGTTTCCTGGGCACGGGGCCTCTCGTGTACTAATGCAGAAACTTGTACTTCCTGTGTAATGCAACTTGATCGTTTTCGGGAACGTCAGCGAATTTCGCGGAACGCGACGTCCCGCCGACACGAAACCGATTTTATACCGAAACAACCGAGCTGCTCGAATCGACGGCGTAGACGGAGTCCAACTATACACATAACCACCGAAATACACTATTCCATTTATTCGCACATCTATCTTTATTTCAGGAACTTACGTCATTTTCACATAATAATTTCATACATTTCGTATTAAAGGACACAATAAATATTTCAATACTATAATATAATTTCTATTACTCCTACAGGAAATAGTTTTATTCTTTCTTTTTTAATTTTTGCCGTTACAATGCTTGGAAGGCAGAATCACGGCGCAGCGTTTCCGAATCAGCCTTATGGCTGCGAGAACAGCAATTTCCCGTCGGATTATCGTTCTTCCTTGTGTATCAAACCGATTTCATGGACTCGGGGGTGTGGGCACGCTCATCGAACGGCGGTATATACACTTAACGCCCCCCCCCCCCGAGAAGGGGGGATGAAACGAGACAGACACGGGGGGGACATTGGGAAGGGACGGGCGTGAGGTTGCTCCTTTTAATGCTCGGCCTTTGCTCCGAATTTATGTGCCGTCCCGTACAGTTTAATTCGGATTAAACTTATACTGCAAGGAACGAATTAAAGGGATTTGCGATTGGACACGTTGTATATGGACGGTCACCGTTCTGTCGGCTGAGCGGAGGTGGAGGATCACCGAGTCGGGTAGAGGAGAGCCGGATTCTGGCTGCGCTCGACGTCGCAACCAGTCAATTTGATTTATCGGCACGACGCCTTGCGTCGCGTCGCGACGCCGCGCGCAGCATCTCTGTCTATCCTGCTCGCTCGTCTATACACGTGTGTCCGTTTCGATCCAGTGTGAGATGAGTTACCTTCGAGTCGTTGACGATACAGTGTCTCATAGATTTGTCCATAAGCCTTTACATATATTTTATTAGTTGCTATGTCGTTCCGTTATGTTTCATAATTGAATTCACAAATAAATAAATATGAGGGTCTGTGATGTTTGTTCACAGACGTAGAGACATCTTCCTCGTTTCTCTAAGCTGGTTGAAAATGATAAAGAACAGTTCTGAAAGGAGGTAGAAACGGAAGTAGGAGGTTTCGCACTGTCGAGTGTTACTACTCGCGCAGTACTCGGTGCTACCGGTGTATAACGCGTTTCGGAGATGACCCAGAGCCGTGAAGGCGGGGCGAGAGTCGACTGAGCGCGGATCAGCCGGATTAGCCCGTTACTCCCTTAGCTCGTGCCTATAACTGCTGATGAATACGGATTAAGGGAGTACCGACTGGCTGTATACCTAAAGTGCGAGACTCACGCGACTCCGGCCTCCGTTTTTCATCCCCCGGACATCAAGAAACCGTCGAGCTTCTCTCGTTATTCTTAGCCGTTTCCTTCGTCTCCTGAAGAAAGCACGTTAATCCCTATTGCAGGACCAAACACTCCTTACTTGGAGATTAACTTCTCGATCTACTGCTCCTACGGCTAATTAATGTAAGAATTTCGTTTACGGACATTCTAGGAGTATTGCCCGTGCGACTAAATTTTTTGATGCCTTGGATGCTGCGTGTGACGAGATCAGTCGAGCAACAGGAAACCACAAGTTCTCCGTATATTCCTTTTTTTCTTTTGATGTAAAAAGAATTTGTGCAGGTAATACAGAAAGCCAAGAATCGTTTAAAACGAATGAGAAACGTGTATTGAAAATCCGAGCGTACTTGTAACCAAGAAAGCGTCCCGAGAAAACTTAAGCGCAGGTTCAAAACAAAGTTTTCCACGGGGCGTTGTCAGTTTGGAGACAAACTTCGTCTCGTCCGGATAAACACCGAACAGGTTTCTTCAGTCCAGTTGAGAAAAAGGTCGAAGGTACGAATGGACCGAAGACGGGGCGAGGCAGCCGCTTTATTTAAACGACGGATTACTAATTATTTGCGGATAATCCCTGCGCCCCACTGACTGTGTTCTCGGGTTCACGATGGGCGACGTTTGACGATGCCAGATTAACTTCTCGGCAAGGAACCGATGAATCTTCCGTAAACACTCGGAATCTGTTTAGGATTTCGGTCTTTCCGACGTCCATCGCAAGACTGGAAATCACACCGTTTCGTTCGGTAGAAGAAATTCAACGTTGCAATCTTCTAGGACTTCTGTTTTGATTTGTTATGATGAGAAATTATAGGAAGAGGTGGAAGCCTTGAATTTCCGTCGCCCCGAATAGCAAAGCGCAATGAGAAGTGCGGAGGTGGCTCGTGCATCCGGCAACTCTCCACGACCCGAGTCTCTCTTGATTCAAGCCGGGTGGTGCACTTCTCTCTTCTCTACCCCTTGAATCTCCATCCCCATCCCTTGAAGGTTCGCCACTTTCTACCATCCTGGCTCCGCGGCGCGGAGGCTCTTACCGATGCGCAGCGTAGGGACGAAATGAAACCCTCAATATCGGTGATTGCTGCCGCAAGACGGTTCTTTGCCTACGCGGAGAACGCTCCGAGCGGAAAAAGGAGCCGGATTCCCGTTCGGCCATTCTTCCTCGTTCATCCCTCTCGCCCTCCTTTCTTCTTACGCGAAACGAAGGGATGTTGACTCGCTGCTCGGCTCCAACTTTTATGGAGATGCATCCTCTAATATATCCGGCAAGCCCCGCTTGCTCGCGCTTGTGTTTGACGAGCGTACTTCGCGAAGTATATTATCCGGGCTAGACCTCTTTCTCCACCCCGTTCGGTTCCTCTTTCTTCTCGGTACACTTTGTTCCATCTCTGCTTTCTTTCCTTCTTTCTTTCTCTCCTCTTCCGCTTTCCATCTCCGCCTTGGCCGAGTTCGCTCGCGACTAACCCCCCGACCACGCGCGCTTCCAACTCCCTGGGTGCTCGAGAGAATCACTCGAACGTGATTTCCGGCGAGGATAGGACCGTCCCTTCCGAGAGCGAATATAGCGGGGGTGAGCCGCGCGACTGAACGCGACGATCCATCGAGAGAGAGTTATCTCTTTGAGGGGGTGCTGTTATCCGAGAGGCGAGAGACTCAAAGAGAGATTGGCTGTTCAAGGTTATTAGGTTGCCGAGTGGCAGTAAACGTTACTCGTTTTCCGGCGACGAACGTTTCATGGAAATCAATTTGATCTACTAGGCAATCTACTAATGATGAGTTCATGAATTTTTATTGGATAAACGTAGCTCGGAGAATGATCTCTGCTTCGTCATCGGACCACCGACGCGGCTTCGTGTCGTGGCGACTTTTCAGTTTCCAACCCCGGAGGGTTGTTCGAGAGGGATGGAAGAATGCAGGGCATAGAGGCTGGTTAGAGGGTTCCGCCCTTTTTTCCCCCAATATAAATAGCCTTAATTAGCGGACGCTCATTGGATAAGGTTAATGGATCGTCAGACTGCGATGCGTTTAATCGTTTGCTATAGCGATTCCTCTTTAAACCGTACATCCATCTATCGTTCCGCCGTTTCTTGCTATTTACGTTAAGCCCCTCGCTGCATTCGGCCCCTATTCCTCTCCCACGTTTTAACTTAAATTCCTTTAAAACGATCCTCTAGAAAATTCATTCCGCAATTTAAATCTTTATCGCGCTCGGCTCTCTCCTATTTTCTCCGCTATTTCATTTCGTTCAAATCGGAGTGAACTTTTTAACATGTATTATTGAGTCTCATTGCAGCGATTTATCACCGACAAAGAGAAAATCCAGCTAGTTGTTCCCTTTGCGAGATATCGTTCCTCTCTTTCACTTCGCGGGAAGCAGCAACCGGCACAAGGATACGTACATAATTGCATTCCAACGGTTGTGGCACGGCTTGGCACGTATCGACAGTCATTTAAAGGCGGGGTTCCTGCGGCTGCTAACGAAGCACCGGTGTCCGACCAGATATAAGCCGGTTTAATACCCTTAAATGAAAACAATACAGTGTCGGCGAGCGGGATAATACTTCCGGCCATAAGTTAAGGCGAGCCACTCTCGACAGCCGAGAAAGCCGATGCCACGATGCCTTTCGACTTTAGGATCTTTAAGCTCCATACATCGTTCCGATCACTGGCTATGGTTCCACTGTTTCCTTTCCAATTGATACCTGCACGATATATCCGTTTGCGCTTATACTTTCAACGATAAGAGTTTCAGTTCGTTAAACAAGTTACATAACTAATATTAAATTTTGCATTTATTAACTAACGAAGTTGTGAGTTTCATATTAGGAATTAAAATGATTCAGAAGCAAGGCATTAAACAAATTCAGAAAATTCAAAATCGAGTATTAGGAAACCGTTTTGAGAATGATGATGATCATCAGAAACGAATCGCAGGCCACGAATCTGAAAAGTGGATCTGAGAGGAAGGGGACCGAACGATGGCGAAATCCGCGGAGGAGACAAAAGGGAGGCAGGATTTATGCGGGCCGAAGCTGGAGTCCGGCGCTGGCGCCAGTGGCGCGGCGGCCGCTGCCGGGGCCCGCGGATCGGATGCCGCAATAACTTGCATTGTGTACGCGACGAAGGACCCCGCGTAGGAATCTAACCCGGCGGGCCCGCGGGTCAAGCCGGTAGAAGACAGCGGAACGCCGGAGAAGAGGACCCGGGGACACGAAGCCGTGGCCGCGGGACATTATGCCGGAGGATGCTTTTCTAGAAGGACTCTTTCTGCTTCTTATTTTCCGTTGTAATCGAGTCGCCCACTCTTAGTTCACTGCATCGCATCGTGTCCTCGTCACGAATTCCATGTACGATTGAAATGTAGAATAGAACTCGAAATTTTAACCATTTGTCATCTAAATTTTATGAATAACTGCGATCCAATATTAAAATTTTTTAAATATGTTCAATGTTGGCCAATCACTTTTGTCATTTCTGTACGAAGAAGAGTTTGAAATGATTCCATTAACTTTTCAGTAGTGTAACAGAGAGTAAGACGAAGCCACGAAATCTGAAACCGATACAAATCCACGCGTAGAGTCTCTCGTAGGGACACGATTCCATCTTAAATCTTTCTCGTTCGCGGCGCGAAGGATCAGATGGAAGGCGCACCTGCGGCGCAGCGACGAGCGATATCGTATTCGCGCGTGGCCGCTGCAGGGACCACACCATGAATGGAGCCCGTGATACGACGATCCAGTTCAGCTCAGGGAGTAACGGAGCATTAGAACCATCAGAGAGCGTAGCAGATCCTCGTCTTTTTTTTTTGCTGCCCGTGTGACCGCCGCGTTATTGTCCGTCCGAACGAAAAAGGATTTATCCGTCCGGGCATCTGTTCCTCTCCTCCGTTCTCTCCTCCCGCACTTTGTCCCACCTCGAAACGCGCGAGGCGCTGCTGCATAATGTAACAACGGTTCTTCGCCGGGGCGAAACGTCAAAGCCAGTATGTTTCGCCAAGATTTAGGGAGGGTGGAGTTCCTCCGCGCTGATGAGTTATGAGCCGGACGGGGATCGCCCGGTTACCACCCTTCCACCTTACCGTTTGTCTCTCTTACGCGTGGCCCCTTGATCCACGGCTGATACCAGGACTCATTGTGTGTCGCTGAAGCTACACCCTGATTTTTCTCCTTCTTCCTCTTGGCCGAATGAACGTGCAACGACCCGAACAACGCCAGCGAACCGGGTCGGAACCGTAGTCGGAAGATAGGAACCCTCTTCTTCTTCTTCTTCTTCCTCTTGGTCCCAGTTCTCGCCCGTGGATCGGACCGAATCAGAGATTGTAACAGTTGATGAAGAAGAATCCGACCGAGGGCGTCAGAAAGGATACGAGAAGGGTAGCCGGAGCAAGCGAGTTTCGGCCTATTGTGTGCGATAATTCCAGTTGCACGCGATACCCCGGGCCCTGAAATCCTAGAGGCAGAACTCCGCGCTGCGCGGATTCCATTCTCCTCCGGTCCTTGCGTTCGGGTGGTCCTCGACGCTAGGTCCGCGTGAACCGAAGAACGCAGCAGCACGGTAGCTGACTGCCAGCTTCTCGGCTAAGCCTAAGAACGCCTTATCTGACGCGTCATCTGACTACCGACTTGACTCTATCTCTTCCAACCGACCGACCGGATGTTGCGTCGTCGGTCGGGGTAGGTAAGAGGCTAGAATGAAGCCGGCCAGAGGCCACCGCGTAGCGAGCTTTCTAATAGCGGCTAGTCGTGTCGCCTCGCGAGATATCCACGAGATATACGATCCTCGTAGATCCCAGGTGCCGAGATCGTTATACCCGATTGATTCGACTGCGTTTCCTCTTAATGGCGTGTCGCTTCCAACCGTTATCGCGGAATCTCCGCTTAACAGAATTCTTTTATTACCCGACGATTCTGCTCCTGCGTACTCGCGCGCGCAATTATTACTCGCTCGAAAGTCTGTCGCTGCGTCGCTTTGCGTTGCGACTGCTCTGACGTGGTTACGAACGAATTGAAGGGTCCGCGGCTTAAATCGTTTGCAACAGCAGTTTAAGTAGCACTGATAATCTGGAATTACTGTAAGAATGGATGAGGAGAGTGTGTCTCTCTCACGGCTGCGCATAGACGGTACAGCAGTAAGGAGAAGAGGTTGCAAACCTCGGAACGGTGCCTCGGGAGCCAGCGAAAATATTGACAGAAAACAACCGGTCCGAAGTTAATTAAACTGGTGAGCTCTGTTTCCCGGTACCTTCGCTGACCATACGGCGGCATACGGTTCAAGTAGTAATTTCCTGGTGGTGTGTACGTGGATCCTAGCCAACCGAACGAAGTGGACAAACAGCAAGTTTCCCCAGTGGTACGTGTCTCTGATCCGAAATTGTGTCCTTATATAACTGTAACTATTTATATACGTGGATATATAGCTCCCTTTCACTCCTTCCTTGAAGGATCGTCGTATCGATACTTATACTATTTTCTTATTATTAATGAAGCAAACGAATCATACTAAAGTTCGCTCCATGTGTTAGTTTTTTCTATCTCGTCTATAGAATTAATGATAGATTTATATGCCAAGTAAATGTCGAATCTTTTGCGAATGCAAAGCGACTAAAATCTATCTAGCACGAGATATTCTCCAGCTTCCAACGCGACGATCTTGTCGTCCCGGTAAGAGCCGGTGTATCGAGGGAACGGGAACGTCATAGTCGGCATTCCCGTCGACGCCAGCCGAGCGGATTCTTCGGCCCTTATTACACATGCTCGCGTTTCACGCTGAAAGCCACCCCCTGTATTTTCCCGGTCGCAACTTCCTCCTCCTGGAGCCGGTGTCGTCGGATTTAAGGCGTATCGTCGCTCGGTACAAGCCGAGGAGACGGAAAGAGGATCCAGCTAGCTAAGCCACGTCACGTTCGCCCTTTCTTTCTCATCTCTCCGAGTCGCGCTGGAATGGACCAACCGCTCTCTCTTCGGCCGCGGCATGCCGTCTTCCTCTTTCAACCCCGTCTCTTTTCGTCTCCCACAGGAGCGCGGCCTGTCTCTCAGTCGGGACTTATAATCCTGAGATATGGACGCGTATTATGTGAAATATAGCTACGTGGAGTCGCCGTGGACTACCGGGGGGTCCACAAACCGATCCCTCGCCTCGAGGAACGCTACGACGCGTACGCTACGGGAGGACGCGACGGTTCCTGACCAGATTACGAAGAGAAATCTAAATCAGGATCAAAGAGAGAGCAAGACCGAGATCGAGGGAGGCTTTGCTGGACTTCCGGGCGAGCGAGCAACAAACGGGACCCCGCAGATGTTGTCCCGGGGTGCGGTACACTCCGGGTGTGACCATGTCGCACTCCCGAATTTCCACGCTGTTTTCGGAAGTGTCAGCTTGCGGATATTAAGTGGATCTCTGCTAACTGCGATGATCCGGCTGTTGAATTAACGTGTACGTTGTCGATGACGATGTCGCGTCGTCACCAATTAATAGAGCGGCATAATTTTATTTGATGACTGCATTACAACATGAAGTGCGTATCTTTGGATCATAGAATGTTTTGTATATCTCAAGAGGGAATTTTTGGAAATTAAACGTTTCGAATAAATTCAGAATTCATTTCTATAACTGGCTTCGATCAATCGTACGTATTAATTTGAGACGTTGAACCAAGATAAAGTGTACAAATTCATCTAGACGCGGAGGCAAATTTCTTAGCGGCATTCGGCGAGGCGCGCGAGCAGGCTTTCTCCTCATCGTGTATGTATGCGGGCTACGTGTATACGGTACAAAGGAAAGGTGGCCACCGGGTTCTCCGGGCGTGTTTCACGCCCGAAACCGTATCGTGGTAAATACACATTGTGAAACACGCGTCACTTTGAATAATAAATCAATTTCGAGGGACAAAGACGCGGGCCCATGATTATGTATGGACATCGGAGGTGGCGCGCGGACCGCCACGCTGCCGCACCGCGCCGTGCCGCCTCCATACATATAACCGCCGGTCCTGTTCACTGGGACGAGAAGGTCTTTGATGTATTGAGTTGGCCCATGTCGATTTGGTAAGTACCACTCGAGCCCGGGGAACGGCCATCCTCAACCCACCCCAGAACTTCCATTCGAAGGACAAACAGTCGACCCGATCCTCCTGCACCTCCTTCCGTCTCCGCCGCCGCTCCCGTTTCCGTTCTCTGTGCCTCCGCTCTTTCTCACCCCTCCGACGTGTTTCCTAGGCCGCGAAACTAGTTTCTCATCAATTGCCATTCGGTGCTAGCTAGTTTCCTTAACTCCGCGACCTTGCAGACGTGCCCTTGTATTCTGGCCGGGACTACGCGCTCATTTTATACTCGACTATTCGTATTAACCAGCTAAAAAAGTTACATACACGATGTTCGAGTTATTTACTCCTGTGAAGATCGACTGTTTTTTATGCTTTATAACTTGAGAGTGATCAATCCTTCTTTGATCACGTACGCGTATAAAAGTACTAAAAACGGTATCGGAACGGGGTCGTGACGAGGGCACGGTCGATCGTAGGGCTGGCAGAGATTCGTTCGACGCTTTTGCGTGATCGCATGCAGGCAGAGAAAAAGAGAGAGAGAGAGAGAGAGGAAACGAGAGTAGCACGGCGACGAGATTGATATTGGTTCCTGGAGCGAGTCGAGGAAAACGGTGTGGGCTTGGAGGGCGGTTCGCTGATATTGGGCATTCAATCCTAGCCAACCCCGATTCTCTCACGCGCCCCTAACAACGCATTAACATGCATGAGGCCTGCGTGATTGTTTTACCCTAACCCACCGCCTCCTACTCCAGCCTCTCTCATCGCGCGCAACCCCCTAACTCGCTCGGATCTGAAGCAACCGATCGTTGCCAGCATCGTGAAAACTCTGGCTCGGTGCGTGCGCCCGATGCAAATTTAATGTTGAATATCAATGCGTCGCGACACGTAGCTCAGCCCTGTGTCGACGCACACGCGAACAGAGATGAAACGGACGCGAGTAACGCTGCCCGGGCGCTGAGTCTCGTTAACGATATTCCCCGGTGTTGTTGACAGTTTTTTGCGCGACGCCTCCCGTGATTTCGCGCCGCGCTGGGGCTAATTTCGTCCGAGCGGAGCCGAACGGTAATTTAGCGCGGTGGAAATTTTTATAGCGCCGATGGAACGGACACACTTTTGAACAGCTCGCGTCGCGTCGGTTTATATTGAACTTTTGCAGGGAATTTGTAGGACGCGACCGACCGGGACCGGACGAAATTGCTTTTCGGCTTTGAGCGATAATCGCGGATAGAGGGAGAGGGCCGCGGTTCTGTTTTTTTTCTTTTGACGCGGAGGAAATGTAGCGGTTACTCTCTATTCCTGTATGGATATAAATAGAAAACGGTAACTCTCGGGACGAGCCGATACGAGCCGGTTATATTCGAAATTCGAAAGTATATATCTGCGAAACGATAACACGGATTCGACGATAAACGTTATCGATCGGCCGGGCTGGCACCTACACCGCGCTTCGTGCGCGCCGATCGTTCTCCACGTTAGAACCAACCGCGATAATATAGTCGTTGTAAAATTATGGCCGCCATCGTCTCCACAGCGGCACGTTGGTTCTTCGTAGAGCCGAGCGGAGCGAAGATCGAACCCTCTCGTTCTCGCGTTATACGTGCTACCACCTCCGAGCCTATGAATACTAAGCAGTTTATAAAAATGTTGATTTAGCACTTTTGCCAACTTATACGCTCGCCTGGGGGTGCGCGTCCTTTAACCCCGCATCGGTGTGCCACCAACCAACCGCCTCTCTTCCCTTGCTCGTTGCTTTTTACGCCGATCACCGTGGCGTCGTTCGCTACGCTGAATTTCTTTCAGAATCCTCGGCCGAGAGCGTAGCTACGTATCCGGGAGAACCCCCTCGGACGTAAAGGTCTTTGGCGAGGTAACGGGTTAACGAGGAAGATATCGAGAACGACCTGCCTGTGTGCATGCGTGTACGTAACGAAGAGCTCAGAAGATTAGCGACGCGGAGCCGCGGGGCGAAGGTACGAAAATTCCACGAATTCGGATTAATCGAACGAACGTCCGTTGCGGAAGTCGTAATAACGTTTCGCGCGTTCCCGGACAACGTCGAGCCGGTGGGGCCAACGGGTGCCTCACCCTGGCCAACGCGACGGTGAAATCAGATAAGACGCCATGTTGGGGCACTTTCGTGTCATCCCGGGCGGCCAATCAGCAGCTAGCCGGGAAGCCCCTTTCGCGCCGCTTAAAACCGGGGGGAATGAGTTTTAAACTCGTCCCGGACTGATCCGCTGTAATTAGCGTCGGTGATCACTGGTGCGGCTAACCCGTTCGTAAGGATGCCCCTCAAATCAGAAACAAAGGCGGCCTACCTACCATCACCCGCCCTTTGCCCTTCCACGAACGCGTTCGTCTCTTCTTTCTACCCGCCACCTCGCTCTCTTCCTCTTCCTCTTCCTCGTCGGCACCAAAGGCCTCTTCTCGATTATATTAGGCACCGGCAATCGATACGCTGTGCCGCGGGATTTAATCTCTTTAATCGGTAATTATCCCCACCGATCGGGATCGGGTCGGGTCGAGCCGGAGGGACATAAAATTGGGTTATAGTCGACGACCGAACACGAACCCTCCTCCTCATCCCTCGCTTACAGCCCTCTTCTCCACCTCCTCGATGGCAGAGAAGATCGGCCACGTTTAAAAACCGCCACACGAACGATCTCCATCCGCCCGGACCTTTGATCTCTTTGAGCTGGATAGAGTTTCTTCGACGAGGATCCAAAGCTGACCACCCCTGGGTCGGTTAATCGCTCGTGGCTGATCTCGATGGGGCATTATGCTCCGGACCAAGCAATCGGGTCCAGTGATACTATCAGGTTGTGCAATAAGTTCGCCCGTGGCTCCAAGGGAGCAATTATCCAATAAGTATTATTAATTTTAAATGAATTCTATTGAAAAATTAATTTCAAAGTTTCACACGTATTCCTCATCTTGGTCACATCCCGAACGAACGTTCTCCGTTGGAAAAAAATTGTATGTACTAGTTAACGGAAGTGAAGTTTGACTTTGACATACGTATTGAATTAGTGTATTAGATTTAGAGGGTACGGCAATGATTTCAAACGCGATTATCTTCCGTACTTCACAAACCAGGTGCTTTCATCCCGATTTATCGACCCGGATTCTGCTGTTCCACGACATCCTAGATCACGGAACCTCCGGCAACTTGTTCATTGTATTCAAACGTTAGGGTGACAGAACGGCGCTGGCGCGTTAGGATGCGTGGCCAGGACAGGAGGTCCTCCCGGAGGTCGGGAACCATGAATGGCGTACGGGACACGGGGAATCGGTACTACATCGCTGGATACAGATGTCCTACAAAACAGCCGTGCCACGGCACCGCTCATAATAGGCGACACCGGGTTTATACGAGCACGCTAAGTAGCAATCCCGCAGGATCCGCAGGACAATGCCAGACCCTTCGTATATTTTGACTTTTTGACAGATGGCTGGCGATCCCGGCAAGCGGTTCTCCGATCTCTCCCGTGGCAAATGGCGATTAACAGTCGGCTCGGAGGTGTGCGCGGCGTTGGGAACCGTCGAGGTTCTCGCACGAAACGGATGCCTCCGATTCATTTATGGAGGGATTAAGGAAAAAAGTAGCTGACTGGATGAATGTTACTTTTTACTGGCCGGATCGTTGCCATTTCTCTCACAAAAGAAACGTTCGTAGTCACTATCGGATTAGACAATTTGCCTGCCTTTATTGTTCGTTCTCGGCTTTGTGAACGAAGGTGATAGATCAATGAATTTTTAATGCAAATATCATTCGTTCTGAAGATGTTGCCTCATGTATCTCGTAAAACCGCCCACAAGAGTCGTTAATTTGTATTTGATTACAATTGTAGGAATGATAAATTATGAGTTCGTCAAATGTTTAGGCTTAAGATAATAATATAAAAAAATGTCCTTTCCTTATGCTTATAATCGTAATAAAACATTGCAAAGCCGACCATGAAGCGTTCGACGCAGAAACGCAACGAAGTCGCAGAATTTACAAAACGACTTCCGAAGTCAACGCATATGTACTATGAACCGCGATTTTCACGAGAAATCGGCTCTCGGATTGCTAACCGTTCTTGGGTGCTCCTCGGAAAGCTCCCGTGGACATGCCTTTGCTACGGTAGATTCATTCACAATAGGATACCTCGGGACGAACCTAAACATCCTTAATTCATCAAAGCTCGAACGACACTCGGTAAACATCTCATCAGAAAAGAATAGTCCGTCTCCCACGACAGAACCAGTGTTTACAAAATCTGATTGTCCAGGAGCGCGTAACTCCGCTGCAGGTAGCAATAGGAGTCTGTCGGATCATCGCCCAGCACGAGTCTCACCAACAATTCTCGACCATGTTATTTAGCCGCTTTTAGAGATGATTCTTGCTAGGACCCATAGCCAGTGAGCAGGATGGAATAATTGGCTGTAAAAGCGACGCTTCCCCGTTAACTTCGTTCACGCGGTAGAAACGTGTCCCGTAGCAGCGGGGGACGATCTGTTGTGACCATCGCCCACAATAACGACCTTTTGCCCGGGTGATCTGAACGTTGCGTTCTCCCGTGTAAACGTTTCCGCGCGGGTGGTCAGCAAAAAGCTGATGACTTCTTTTGGTCGCGAGTTTCTCCCACGAAGACTTGGCTACCATGAACGAGGAATTCGATTCTCTTTTGTCGCCGTCTCTCACCGGAAAACGAGATGACTCTATTCCCCGGGGTGGCTACTTCTATTCATACATTGCGTAATCGCTTTCGCTTTTCGATCTGCGGGACATCCGTCCGTTGCTGGGTTTGTCAATGGGATCGCTTTATTCGTTGAAGGAAGCAGATCAAAAAGGGAAACTGATGTGACGGTTGAGAAAGCAATATTTCTCGTGGCAAATTAAAAATGTAAAATATTTTTATCGTAGCAAAAGATGTTCACAAAGTTCCGATTTACCATAAGTAACATTTTTCTCAATCTTTTCCTGTGTTTCTTTCTTATTACCGAATTCAGTTCCAATTTGCAAGCTGACGAGCATCGTCGCGAACGCGACCGCCAACAGTTTCGCGTCGCGATTCAATATTAAATCGGTGACTGTTTGCGGCGATGGGAACGGTCCATAGTGGCACCGGCGGTCTCTGCCGCAAGGTGGTTCACGGTGTAATTCGACGGGCTTCGCGTAATTCTCGTAAAGTTCAATCGTTCGCGCGGCTATTTTCAAGCGGCGACGGTACAGAAACGTCCTTTGGTCTCTGATTCCCCGCGGAGCTTGCGATCAAATATTGCGGAACGGCGTTTAAGCCCTTATGCAAACTGCGCCTCGATGTGGTCGCCGCGCAATTCGGAACAGGGGGAGTGTCCGCCGATTGCCGGCCGAAATTATTATTGCGCAGCCAGCGTTTCCGGCTCAATCGGTTTACTAAATATTCAAGCTACCAAGTATCTTCCATGAATATGAAATTTTATACTGAACTTATATCGTATATTTAATTGTTTTCAATTTTAATTTTATCATTTATTATTTAACGAAATTTCCACTGATCAACATTTATAAAATCAACATTTATAAAAAGCGATGAATTTTTCTTATTAATATATTAAACGAGAAAAATATTTGGAACCGGGCATTAATTATTTCTGGACACATCTTCTTTTGAAATAACAACCGGAAGACGTATTTTAAGAAGGATGGACAAATCTTCTACCGTAGGAGAACAAAACGTCCGGATGTCGTCGTGGGCCCGGGTTCCATTCAGGCCACGACGACGCGTGTAGACACATTAGACGGTCATTTTTCGTCGTGGTCCGCCGGGATAATTACGGCGGAAGGGGTTAACGCGAAGGTACAGCTCCTCTTTTTGGTAAAAAATGCCGCGCCTCAGAGGTCTCCGAACGCGGAGCTTGGCCACCCCGGAGCAGAGGCATGATTTATGGCCAAGCGGTCGTAATAGCGCGCTCGATTCACTGCTCACAGAAAATATTTGTGCCGGGGACGACGATTCTGCGCGGTTGGAGATCTGGACAAACATTTTCATTTGTGGAAGACGAAGAAGGTGGAACCAGGTAACACAGGCTTTGCAGAAAAGAAAAGGACGAGAAGGACTCGAGGATGGGGGAAGAAGAGCAGGAAGGACACGGTGGGCGCACATAATAATGGGTCGAACGAGCAGGAAAAGTGAAACGTCACGATGCGAGATGCGAGGCAACGTCCCCTGTTCGGCTCGCGCAGGAAACCGTGCCGCGAGGAGAACGAAGGTGGACCACCTGCTCGTGTATCCGTGACGTCTTACTTCGTTCGAGGGCCCGCGTTAAACGATTACGGTTGAAACGATTACAACCGTGTCCCTCGGATCTACCCGTAACGCCTTCATTCATTACCACCTACTGGTTCGCGCGGTTCCGACGGTCGTCGCCAATTAATTAATCCTACCTTCCCCGCTGCTCGGTTAACGAGTCGTCGATCGGCCGGCACCAGCGGCCGCGGGTTCGAGAACCGGTAGGGACAGTAAAAGGTGGCACGATTGCCCGGCCTCTCGATTAAGTGTTTTGATTGATCGTTTGATCGAGAGAGATTGATTATAGAGAGAGAGAAAGTGTGTGATATATCGAGCAGAAGTGGCGATGAATTCGGTTGTTTATATTTTATTAACGGCGATAATAGCAAGTGTTCAGAGTGACGTATTGGAAATTATCGAATGTCATTAAAGAAGTGAATGAATGTATTACACGCATCTTCATAATATCGCCTAACGTTTGTTCTTTTCTCCTTAACGAGACAAGATAATAAACGATGGCTACAAATGAATGTTTCAGATTTCCAGAAGAAATTGATTGTCTCAATTTAAAATGCGTTTCGGTCGAATTAATTTACGATTATTTTACTAGCGCGAGAGAGACGCGTTTAAAATTAAATGGTCGTGCGTTTCCGACGAACGACGAGTATTGTACGCGAGATGGAGACGTTCCCATTGAAGCGGCGCCGGAGGATCCAAGGGTGGCACGGTGTGGGTGGTATTTTCTCGCTTGGAAATTTTTCGCTCCTTGCTCGCTGTTGGGTGCGTGGACGACGATTCGTTGAATAGCGAGAAGCGTGGCCTTTTCTTCGTCTTCCTCGTTTCTCTTCGAACACACCGAGATGTGGCCTCTCTTCCTACTAACGCTGCTGCTCAAATCGCATTTATACGCGAGTTACGAACGACCCTCTTTTCTGCCTACTCCACTTTCGTATACCTTTGTGGTAGCTCCATAGAGACGTCAATCAGCCGGCGTTGCCTTCCTTTCACGAGTAATTCTAAAGTCCGTCCCTTCGTCAATCGATTCAACCTTGCGTCTCTCATCCTCTCCGTCTTCCTTCGATTATTCGTTCATCTTTATTCCGTTCCTCGTCTTCTCGTTCTCTTCCGCGCCTATCGCGGAATCCGCAAATTGGTAAATGGGAACGTATGCATCTGCATGAATTCGGCCAGAAAGAGGGACAGGCTATAAAGAGAAAGTGAGCGCATTGCACATCTGCGAGATCCGCTCGCGATCTGCTGCCAAGAATAGCGGACAGATCCGGTCAGTGTGATCTCATCGCTGCGCGGGAAGACGGACTAAACGGATGCGTTCGATCGACCGCAGAGAGATAAACCACTTCCGTGAATCGGCTGAGTTATTAGAACGATTCTTGTGACGCAGGATTCATTTTTTACAAATCAAGCGTACTATTTACGTCGCCTGATCTGAAATTATTTTTAGGGAGGATATCTCCCTTTGCCTGACACGCAATCTGAATATTGACTCGTCGTCGTAGGATGAATGAACTCGTATCGCTTTTTATAACGTGATAAGTGTTGCATTTAAACAGCAATAACTCGGTTGAAATAAGGATTCAGTCTCCAATAGAAATATTTATCAATTATTTGTAAGAAAATCAGAGGTGCGTTGGAAACGATTTAAATTCGAATTAATTCCCGTCGTTCTAACTAAACTAAAAGATATACAAGCTACGTAGTCGCATCTCGAGGGCAGATGCATCTCTGGAACGAGAGAAGTTGTACCCGGTTGAATCGATACGCCGCCGGAGAGGGTGGTCAGAGGTAGGTGGGTGTATGGTTTGGTTGGTCGGATGGCGAACGAAAAAATGCAGCAGTGGTGCAACGGCGGCGAGCGATTATCGGAGACGAGAGACGTACGGACGTGCGGACGGATGGACCGGAGTGGACGTGGACGTGAACGTGGACGTGAACGTTGGACGGACGGTTTGACTTTGCATGAATGCGCAGATGCGGGTGCAACAGCTTGCGTAACGCGACCAACAAAGAGCAAAAGGGAGCTTCGCACAGCCATATTGCCTGCTGTCAATCACAACGGCCGCGCGCGTCTCGTTTGCCGCTCCGCGCGCGTCCTCGAATTTTCTCTCCTGCCACCTATCCCGTCCACCCCCCACGTTCACAGCCTCTCTCTCTCGCTCCCGTGTTCTCTCTTCGCTTCTCTACCCCCTTTCCGCGAGAATTCAGGCCGCGTGACGCTTCGACCCCTTCCGGCGCGTTGCGGAGGAAACGAGCATAGGAACGAAACGGCAACGCGACAATTTCGCCGATTGGATACTTCTGTTCCCTTTTTCTGAGCAACCGAGCCGAGTCGCGCCGAACCAAACCGGCCCCGACGATTTATTTGAATTCCGATTGATCGCGAGAGTGCGACCAATAAAACGTATCGGCGAACGCTCGATGAAAGATCGGCAGGACACGGCGCGATGCAACGTCCGCCCAAGAGACGAGGAACCGTTCCGATAATTGAAAACGTTTTTAGTCTCTGACGCTGACTAGAACCCCGGTACAGAGCCTAGCGAGATCAGACGATCCATCGTTACGACTACAAACCCAGATTCCCTGAAATTTCCCGGGACTTCGGTTACACCAATCGTTCCTATCGCTCGCCAATAAATTCGGCGAGAATCGTCGCGCTTACGGACCTCGCGCGTTACACACAAAGAACCGGAAGATGTTCTTAGATGTGCGCAGACGCGCACGCAGACACGTTTCCCGTGTACGTGTGTACACGTCGCAGGCATGATCGTTTGTTTCTGCGGATCGTTTAGCCAATTGCCGCAACAAAGGCGCTATGCCCGCTCTCTCGCGGAGGGGTTGTTTGTAGCTGGAGTAATGGCCGCCGAGGTAACCCTCCCTTGTCCCTTCGCCGAGCTCGTCCCCACCCCCTAAACCCCCTCGGTAACATTCCCTCGAACTCACCTAGGCAGAGAGCGAGAAAGACGCGAGTTTTGCTTACGTGCGAGAGAGAGTGAGGTCCGCGCCCGTGGTCGAAAGAGGCGAAAGAGGTGGCGTGGATCAGAAGGAGAAAAGAGGGATCGGGAACGGGAACGAACAGCATTCGATCTACCCTCTACTGTACCCGGGGTAGAGCATTCCTCGTGGGTGCAGGTTCCTAGGTAGACACAGGGGCGGGTAAATCCGAACAGGAAAGCAGCCCGGCGCGTTCGAGAATCGGGGATTTATTCGGAAACTATTGCACGAGACGGGGGTAGGTGTAGGTGGCGTAGGAATAGATAGGGAGGCAAGTTTCGCGGGGGTACACGCGGGGCTTGCGAAATACCGGTATATATACGTATGGTGGTAGCGGACGCGGGGAAATGGAAGGTAGAGAAACAGCTGGAGGAGGAAAAGGTGGAAGCGGCGGAAAAAGGGGTGCGCGAGAGGCAACCAGAGGAAACCGGTGGGATGGCGATGGGTAGAGGGTATCCCGTTGTGCTCGCAGCTAAATGCTTCCACCTCTTTCGCCCCGGCCGTGCCACGAGCGGGCGTCCTTCGTCGTTTCGCGGCGTGGATTCCCTCTAAACAGCTCGAAAACGCTCAAACGTAATATATTATCGGACGTATACGAAGCGGCGGCGTATTTATCCGGGCGAGGGGGTAGCGGCGACCGACGACGACGACGACGCTGCCACGTTCCGTCGGGCCGAAAGAGGGAGCCGCCGTAAAGCTGCCAGCGCAAAGTATTGCATAAATAAGTGCGCCAAGCGAAATATTCATGGCCGTGCCAAACCGTCCTTCTGCTTCTCGTCCATCCCCCTTCCCTCGCCACCCCTCCCCCTGCCCCTCGGATTCTGTCGACCACCGCAACCCAGCCCTGTGCTCACTCTCTCGCGCAGAACCTCTTTTTCCCTTTTTCTCTCCCGGTCGGCCCCCTTTCCTCCGTGGACCATCAAGCTCACGGCTGAGCCGGATATTCCGCGCGTCGTTCCTCCACGTATAACTCACCCCCGAAAAGCGCGGATCTATTCATGAGCGTCTCTATCAGTAGCGGGCTCGTCGATAAATTTACTCCGACGGTGTATCGCAGCCAACCGCGGCGCGGAGACCGGAGAAGGGGACGTATTTTTGTGCGCGGGCCAACCGAAGCCAGACGAAACGGTTTTCTTCGAAACCGAGGCCGCGCGATTCGCGCGCACCGTACAGCCGGCTATAAATTTCACAGCCGCGTTAAACCAACCCCGATGATTTCGTTTGATCGGCCGACGCGGTGAACCTTACGATCGCGTCTCCGTTACCGTCCGTTTATTGTACAAATTTTAACGCGGATGCGCCAGGCACTTATGCGTTTTAAGCGGTAGTTACAATTTTCTCGTCGGTATCGAGAGAACTGTTACCCCGAGAATAAAGTGGCTCTAAGCAAACTTCCTCGATTGCCCGAAGGAAAACATCTCGCTGGATTCGATAATTCCTCGCCGAAAGACGATTATTCACGCGGCCATTTATATTCCCTCGCAATTAAGCATCGTATAAGGCCCGGGGATCCGTCTTAGGGTGGCGGTAAAAAGGACGACGAGTGTCGGTGGACGCGCTTGAAAACGCTCCTTATTCGTGGCCGACGCGACGAACGCTCGCGGACATGGAATGCGAAGAAAACCGATACGACGGGAGAAGAGAAGAGAGGAGAGCCGGACTCGCTGACTCTCCCTGGTAGGTAAAAAGCGAGAAAAGGGGGATAAGTTTCGAGCCGAGTCCGCGGCCACGTTTGTTCCGAGGAGAAGCGGCCGAGAGAGGCTCCTCCCGATTGTCGTGCGTACGGGTATAAACGTAGGCAAGAAAGCGAGAGAAGAAGGGTGATTAATCTTGCGGTCTTCCACGTCTCAAGGCGCGGACGTGCGTTATTGATGGAGACTTCTTTCGACCTCCGCCTTCGTTCCTCGCTTAGGTACCTACACCTACCCCGTCAGCCCTACTTCGTCCTTCTTCCCCGAGCTTGCTCTCCGTTGCATGTAACGCCCAAATACCTCCTCGAGTGTCGGTCGATCGAGATTCACGTCGAATCCGCGAAATTCTTCAAATTAGTCGACGTACTTCTCAGTGCTAGTATCTTCGAAGCCAAGCGTCGCTCTGTACGTCATTCTATATAGCGTAGAACATTTGTAATACAACAGGAAAGACTTTGCTCACTGTAAGCCCGTCGATAATTACAATTAATTGTTGCGTACAACATTCTTGTTCATATTCACGCAGCGTGAATCGCGAGGGATTGATAGAGTCGTCGGGACGCGCTCGACAGGATCTGTCTGCCTCGTGTTGCGAGGCCTCTTCAAACAAAACATAATCGATAATTTACATGCCGCGCCGCGAGCAGGAGCGTATTTCCGCGAGGCGAGACGAGCGGCCAGCCACGTAACGATCTTTACACCGAGTTAGCGCGGATATCCAGCTGCGAGCCGGTTGATAACGCGATCCGTACCTTCCAGGCGTGTGTAACCCTCGAACGAGCTGGAAGAAGAAGTTCGCTGTCGACTACGGGAAAGGGAGATGGGTAGGGGGTTGACGACCGCATCGTTTCTCTTCATCCGCAGCTGTAAGCCGAAGAAAGAGAGGGCGGAGCGGGTTTACGCGGTTTTTCTACCGCGCGTCATTAATATCCGTTCCCGCGACGCCTCCTCGCAATTTGTCAACATCTGATATTTAATTTCACGCCCTTTTACCTTGTCCCCGCGCTCCGCGGCGGAGCTCGCGACTCAGCGTGGCGCAGCTGTTGACCGGTGGTCGAAAAAAAGTTTCGCGACGACCAACTCGCGTGTAACCGGCGAACGCGTTTTTGGAACATTTTTATGATCGCCGACTGTTCGCTCGAAAGCTGTTCCGCGCGGTCTCAGAAAACACGATGCTTCACCGTTTAGTTTTAGGCACGTCAGCTGCATTTGTTGTAATTGTTTTACGGATCGACGCAGTTTTTCCAAGGATGTTCTTATCCGTAAATTGTACGGGATTAATGGGTTTCCCGTGCTTCCGTCAGTTGGCGAACTGTCAACAGGCCTCGTGTGCCCGAAGTCATTCTCTCACAGCAGAACTTCGAAAATGCTTCTCTATGTTCCTGGAGATAAACAACTGCTGCATTGTTTCATATGGGTAACACGTGTCCGGGTACGTTTATACGAAGTCGTTTCGACTTTCTTTTTAATTGAACTCGAGTCCAATTCGACATTTAACAAATTCGATTGGAACATAGACACAGCCTGTCTTTCATGACATTCAATAGTTAGCCCAAAATCTCAATCAGTGAACGGGACAAAGTGATAATGAACCTTACGGTGCAATAATTAAATCAAGAGGAGCGCCGGCGTTTGAATAGACACGCGTGATTTGTAGTGATTAATTAAGCGCGGAAGCGCAAGATGCGGGGAAGAAACGACCGGCAGCCGCGTCCATCAGCGAGTAGGTATCCCCCACGGGATACCGAGCTATTGGACGGGCGTGCGGTCACTTCCGTTTCCCTTGGAACTGACCATCTAACGCCATAACCTCCCGACCCGTTCTCATCCCACACGACGGTCGACCAACGTCGTATCCCTGCGGTCTCGCGTCGTCCCGTACCTGTGTGTATACATATATACGCCAGGCATCATCCCCGATGATTAACGGCACCCGGGAGGCCGGCCACTGTCTATTATCTTCTGGTTGCTGCTATGTTTATATGTACTACGCTGTTTGCCACCGTTCTGGCTGATATCCACGGGAAGGAAAAGGCCACGGTGCCTGTCGAACGATGAAAAATGTTTCACAGCAGCAGGAAACGTTACATTATCGCGGCATTATCCGTGTTCTATCGAATCTGACGGTGATTGGATCCAAACTTTGTTAAGAGTCCGTCGTAGTATTCGGAGAAACGAATGCCAGTATTTATTGTTATATTTAACAATGCGATTGATAAAGAACACACGGAGAACAGAGGAGGACGTGGAACACAATTGGTATTAATGAGATAGGTGATATAAGGTCGAGATAAATGATGGGTCCCGGTTTTACTCCTTCGCCATTCGGATGGAAAATGGATATTAATGTGTTCCATGGTGGACCAACGTAACGCAACGCGCAGCCTGTTGCGGTGGCGCGTTCGCGATACGCGCGGCCCGCCTCTGAACCGACCTGGATGGACTCATCAGACTGGACATGCCCGGCTGATTATACAACAGCGCGATGCTCGTTAACGTCGCCCCAAAAGCGACGGACGTTTAGTACTCGCAATCAGCCTTCTGTAAACACCTTTTAGCAGTTGCTTTAACAGGAACCTGTTTTAATCACATTATACGATGATAAAAAGAACATCTACGAATACTTTTATTGGTCAAGCGTTCTTTAAGAATCGTTCAAGAGATTTGAAAATTTGATCAGCGATACTGAAGTCCGTGTTGTTGCTTTTGATGAATTGACGAGAGTACCGGTTTACTGGCAAGTGTTTACGTTAGCTTGAATAAGCCGGAGTCGCGATGAGTTGTGTAAAAGTTCTCAAGTGCCGATGAAACTGTTTCGGTTTCACAGCGTGGGCGTCGTCCAAATTTCAACGTCACGTTTTATATTAAAATAAATGTTGTTTGATGTATCGAATGGAACGGAGATTCGTAAATCGTTCGCGGCTCAATTACTCGGAGAATTCGGAGCGATCGGAGGACGGATTCGGCGGCCAGTGACAATATTTTCGTTGGTTTGATGGTCTATTAATTTGCTCGAAAACCGTCAGTTTCGTAAGCCGGCCGAACGTGTCATCGGATTTCGAGGTGGCGGAGGCTTACGGCTGATCCCTCCTAAGGCCCGGAGTTAGCCATCGATAGAAGACACGCTAGGCAATTACGAAGGCGCTACGCGACGGCTTCGTACACTCTAATTAGAGATCGGAGCAGAAACCAATCGGATGGCATTCGCGGAAAACCGAGGACGGAAGCTGTCGCGGCCAATCCCGTTAGTGTTCGTATTAGGGTCACCCAATGAAGCAATAACGTGCTTCGTCCGATACTGCAAATCATCTGCTATATTGAACTCCACGATTAACAAATTGTCGATAGAGAATTACCAACGTAAATTTAACAAATCGAATGCCATTTATTTGCAAAATATCATTTATAAGCAGTTATAGAATTAATTATCGATAGTATTTTGATTACTTCTTTCGGTACCATACTTTTATAATACAATTTAGAATAAGAACGAAGTACGAAGAAGAAGATTAAAAAATTGGGAGATGAACAAGGAAAAAATCGCAGGAACGGAGAATCAGAAAAGGTGGCCTGTGTATAAGACGATGGAGAAGGGTAGAACTTTAGGTGTATATTAGGTGGCTACTGGCGAAGTAGGTACCCAGGCCACTGCACGGCGATAAGCTAATGCGTTTCGTGGCTTTAATGAGGTTGATTGGCGGCTACGCCGGGTTGCCGCTTTAACCATTCTCCTATCGCTCAGCCGAGTGTGTTCAGCTCTGTTCGGGACCGAGCAACAGATTATTACTTACTTAAAAAGCTGTTAGCGACGGTTTCGTAGCTAAACTGCCCTGTCCATCCGGATAACGCGTCGCTATTCGTAACACAGCCTACAGGGTCGGGAATAATCGAAGAGCCAAAGAACACAGCGAATCACGTGCGTCAGATATCGTACAATTATATATTCCTCGTCGGACAACCGAAACGAAACCAATAATCGCGAGCAGGACCGATTGGCCGTCTTCTCCCTGGCCACGTGTTAACAAGCCGTGCCTACATAATTATACGGCGTAATCAAATATTGGTTTCGAACTCGAGTTGGAAGATTTTAAATGCTTCGAACAATTACAATAATAAACATACATAGATAGATATATCGTTGCTGCTGAGTATTTTGCGTTGGAAGTTTCACGTCATTTCTCACGTGATCTATTACGTGACTAATGCATCTCTTCACGGAACAATAAGCTAAATGAAATTAAACGCCAGCCTTGATAAGTTACGAGGACTTCTGTGAACAGGCTGACTTCCTCTGTTGCCGTTTCAAAAATAATTTAATAGTAGCGAATCGACTCTATCTTCCTCGTTAATAGCGAGGGTGGAAAATTGTTGGAGAAGATAAGCTCCTCACTTGTCGATGCATCATGCGTAATCGAAAGCGGTTCCAATGGCCCGTGTCCATTATCTAATAGCAGGCAACAGTGCCGATTACGATGTGACATTTCCACGGGTCAAGCTTGGTTATTCTCAAAGCGACAGTCGGAAGTCGGACACGTTTCACGCTTATTGACTCATCCATTTGGTCGGGGGGGAGGGGGGGGCGGGGGTTCGCACTTTCCGCGAAACCATAATTAAACGCGATACGCGATAAGAATTTGCTCGCTACAGAGACCCTCGGCTATCAGCCGAGCGACCGGGAATTGAATCGAGGGGGAATAACTGGTAGACTGGTCTACGTTATGATTAAGATAAGCCGGCATCGAATTTCCGCTGTTTATTGAAATTAGTAATTACTTACTTGCCAATTGATGTCCACCCGAATTCGACGATTGCAATTTCGGCTATCACTGTAACATAGAAAATGAGAAATATATTGTAAGTGCAGTGGTTTGATTGAAATTGATACGTCAGTTTAAGGATAACAGTATGCACGTGTTCTACGCCCACGTATCGGTAGAGTCGCAAACAAGAGACCGGTTAATCGGAGCTCGGTCGAAAGGAGCAGAAAAATTCCAGGGGGGAACGAGAGAGGAGAGAGAGAAAGAGACAGAGGGACTCGCAGATGGCCAATTACCTCCGACAATAAACACAATTTAATTTTCTATTCATTCCACTTAGCGCTTAGGCAGGGTAATCCATCACGCGGGATTATTTTGGCTATCTCGTGGCCAGCCCACAGCACACCTACAGTCTGAGAGATCGTTTGCAGCGGGCCTGCAACGATGCATTTACCCTCACACGTGCGCCGTTTGCATCGGTGCCGGTGCAGCGCGCCGCGTGTTCCGTCCTACGTGTGCTACGTGTTCCCGGTGCACGCACGCACGCACGCACGCAAGCACACAAGATATCCGGCCCGGCTAATGCGTTCGTGCGCTACATATTTATGCCCCCGAGATTACTGATAGACTTACAGCTACTGGACGCGATCGCTTCTCCGGTGGGCCCAGCCTCCGGCCTGATCCTAATCGTTTCCCATTGTGCCGGAAAGTCGGCCGGAAAGTGGTGAAGCGGCAACCAGACGCAAGATTAGAATTTTCTGACGCGAGGTGAGAATTATGTACCGGAGAAACAACAAGAGATGGCATCGAACCTGGAGGATGTCGTCCAGGCGAATTAGGGTAGAATTAAAGTGACTGAATATTAATTTCTTGAAATTGAATTCTTGTAATAAATATATTTGGATATAGAATTATTGAAAACATATAGAATTATTTGACATCGAATTATTGACAATCTGTCAGTAAAATAAATAATTGTACATATTTAGTCCGGTTACGATTGACAAGAAAATCAGTAGACTGTTTCGTATGAATAAGACAGAATTTTAAATTATGCACATACGTAATTAGCTATTGACAGACATAAACTTGTTGAGACACCATCTTGGACAAAGGTCTCTGGACAGGATGTACGATCCGTAGGAGCGCAATCGTACCTGTTCAAAGTGTGTACGTTGCAGCAACAGCGGGATCAGCGCCCGCAGGTGGGATGCACAGCCAGGCTGATTCGTGCAATTTGAATGCCGCGTGGGTGGAGAACCAGTTAATTTCACGCGGACCGTTCTCTCTCTCTCTCTCTCTCTTTCTTTACTCCTCTCTTTCTCCCTTTCGAGCAAAGGGAACATCGGAATACATAGGGATCGTACATAAGCGTAAATATTCAAGGTACATATGTATGTACATACTATGCATGTATATACGAACGCGAAGAAGGTATTGCGCGCGACGCGACGGCTCGCTGCTTCTTATGCAAAGCAGGCGGAAAAACTCGCGTGTTTTCAACGTGTTTTAATTATTCAAGCGACAACTTTCCGCAATGAAATTAGAACTCAGCGCTCAGCCGTGACTCCCAGCGACAAGTGTTTTGCTTACGGCCGCCCACGCCGGCGCGCCCGCGTCGCCCAGTCGGCGTTAAAGCGACCGAGCGCCAAAGGGGGTGTATCTAAATCCGCGGCAAGAAAACATAGAGCAGAACTAAGGAAGAAACGGGTCGAAGAAGACCGGGTAAAAGACGAGGACGGGAGGCTACCTCGGGGGACGAAAGAAAATTAAGAGAGTAAGGGAAGCTCGGGACGTTATCCCCGGCGGGCACGGAGCCCGACGGAACGCCGGGAACGATGTCAAGCGGCTGTCTGCTCGAAACTTCGAAACAAAACGACGACACCGCCGCCGCCGCCGCCGCCGCTGCTCGCGGAATCTAGGTTGACGCGGGAACCTCGTCCCAGCGGATCTACTGCTATAAGGAGATTCTTTAGCGCGAAGAAAATTGTACGCCGCCGATATCGCACTTCCTTGTCGTCGACAAACTCTTGCGCTTGTACGGATTTCTGTCGTTCGAAAAAGTTGCCCGAGCTGCATGCTTAAAAACGACTTCGTTAGACGATTGAACTAAATTCACTCTTGAAGCGACTTCGTTTGCTGTCTCGCTGCGTACGAGATTATTCCATTGACTTTCTGATTAGAATATATCTTCCTCACTGAATAATTTACAACAATTGTATATGTACAGATATCGATTGAATTCCAAGTTTTATCGTTTTGATTATTTAGACATATCATCGATTTCAAAAGATTTCGAGTTACTGAATGCTAGACTGGGACCGATGCAACGGCTGCTAATGTGTACTGGCGAACGTCACGAAACTCGAATCGGTCGACGCACTTGGATACGATCCCGTTCGTGTCGCGGGCGTAACGTTAGGAACGGGCAAATATAGCGGGCGACGCGACGTGCCTACAAGAGGTAAGAGAGGGAGGAGGAGTTGGTTCGCTGGTTATTCGGCAGTAACAATAGCAGTTGTGCCAGCCGGAGCATACAGGCTGTTTGTATGAATGAAATTATTCGCTTCTAGGAATATATAACCGGGCGAACGAGGCGAAGAAGGCGAGCGGAAAGGGGAAGAGGCCTCGGTTATACGGCTGTTGATTGCACGGCGGCAGCTGTGTTTTATGCGCTACCGGGACTCGCGGCTCTACCTCTCTCTCTCTCTCTCTCTCTCTCTCTCTCTGTCTCGCTCGCCTTTTCTTATATTATATATTATATCGGCATGTTAAACGCTGGCACCTTCCTGTTCCGACAAACTGTGAATATTATATTCGACGCGGAGGGACGAGACGCGCGACCCGTTTATGCACCAGCCACCCGACGAGCGAACGTTTTTACGGAATCGTTGCAGAAGACGCGTGTTCGACGACGGCAACGACCCCGTTTTGCATCACGGAGAGGATGTCTACCGATACCGTGCCCTTTTTCACCGAAGGTGCAACTCCTACGCCTGTCGCTTATAGCTCTTCGATTACGTTTACGTAGAAAATACGTCTATGATGTATTACTTCGATGAAATCGTTCATGGGAGTTAGTTATGAATAGAAGGTCAAGAGATCGACACTCCGAATACCTTTCATATTAATAGAACCTGATCAGAAGCGTTAAGTGATTCGAACAATGTATTTACAAATCTGCTTCAAAGTCACAACTAGCTCGCATACCTTTCCCAAAGTTCGAACAATCACCGTCTTGGACAAAAAGATACGCGACGAGGAGGGAAGAGATGGAAAGAGAAAAAGACGAGAGAAGTAGTCCAGAAGAAAGGGATTCGTTGGTGGCTGCTGGTCGGTATTGTGTCGAGCCCGACTGGCAGTGAGCAGTCAGAGAAGTCAGTCTTATTTATGGCTATATTAATCCTTAAATGGTATCTAATGTCACACCAGGCACTCGGGACAGATCTATCTGCTTCTCTCCCGGTCCGTCCGGAGTACGGCTCGGCTCCCATCCGACAGTTTCTCTGTAGGACTTGCCATTGTCGTACGTATTCATACGTGTGTTTTTGTGCGCCAGCGCTGCCGCTGCCAGGCACTCCCATACCACACCGGAGTACAAACGACGGTGTCGAGTTACCGGATGGTACACCACAGGGTGTCCGTGACTTATACCCTGTTTGGTTACCCTGGTTCTCAGCCCCACCTCGTCCTTTTTTCTCTTACTCCTCTTCCCATTGCCTCCCTTTCACGCCCTTTACTCTCTACCCTGTGCAACGCGCGATTCGTGCCGCACCGTCGCGTTCGCTGCATCCTCGGATTAAGATGTTTTGCGAAACAAACATTTGTATCCGCAAGCTCGACCGAGCGAGAAACCACGTCAGCGCCAATAATAGGCGCACGATCTTTTCCCGTAATTGCCTCCCCTCGGCTGTTTTACGAGCGTATCAGGCTCGGGGTTGGTCCATTTCTTGGCAATCGGGGTGCACCGGTGCCGCTTGTAGTTTATAGGCTGGTGCCTCCTTACATTCTTACCTTCCCTTTTCATATCCACCAGTTCTTTATTATTTTGTCAAATATTTAATGTTGTTTAAACGGGTTTTTTTAATTGACCGATCATTCGTTTCCTCGGCCTCAGTACCGATCTTCGCTGGGCCGGTAGAATTTACCGTAGCCCGAGAATTTATGGGATAGCGCGAACAGGAGTATCTACAATGCGAGATCTCCGTGCGCGAGTAAACGGAGAACCGTTAAACGCGTCGTTACATACCGGAAACATGGTGCGACGCGGCGATCGCTAGGGAATGTCCAAGCACGGGATCAGAATCACCGATCGAGGACACAGAGCACGGAGCTGATCAACGAGAACACGCGGGACATTAGTCGACGAAGAATAAAACGCGCGTGGTTGGCTCGAAAGAGCGACGGATGGAACGGAGGGGGAATAGGTCGCGGAATAATGCACGGCGGGGTGCACGGTGCGCATTTAATCCAGCAATAACAGAAATATCAGCGGAGAAGTACAATGGCCGGCGCAGATATATCTGTTATATACGAGGTACGATGCCACCTATCCACATGTATGGTTGTCCTGTAGCCGAACCGTACACTACCGTCCATAAGTATTCGCCGAATCAATAAAACGGACAATCGAATAAGACGAGGCATAAAACTACCCCCGAACCAAATTGAACTCGGGATATGTCATGGGAAAAAGTGTTTTGCTAAATCTCTTAGGGTAGTTACGAATTGAAATGTGATTTACAATCCACATTCAATGTCTGCCCCTCCGGCAGTGGAAAAAATATGTGTGTGTCTCAATCATGAGATACGCCTCAAGCATTATTGCAAATATTTTCATCTGCATCGATTGCAAAAGTGTGATAAAACTTTTATTGAAATTAAATGATTATGTGTGTGTATCATAGGTATCCAATCTGAGCAGTATTTTATGATTATTTATCTAGAAAAACATTCGGTTGTATCTGTAGATGATCAGATACTTATGGACGTTAGTGTAAGAGCGTGCAACAGACGAGGTACCCGTGCGCGCCGGTCGGTTATTGAGGTGTCACAGGCAGCGGGACCAACAACGTGCGAACCAACCGAGCCGGGGCTAATGAATGGCGTCCTCTCTTTTCTTTTCTGCCTATGAAAAATTATTGTTGTTGCCTCGCTTGCATTCGGGTACCCCGGCGAGAGCTCCTCTCACGGTGTCGACCTACCACCGTGCTCCTACCCATTCGATTCTCTCGCTTACTCTCTCTCCACGTTTCTGTTTGGTCGCGACCCTACCGATGGCCCCGATAGATTCTCTCTATCTCTGTTTCTTGGTCCACGAATCCTGTTGCTGGTGCTGGTGCTGGTGATGCTGATGCTCACGCTGCCTCGTGTCGGTGGTGGTGGCGTCCCGCGGTGAAGCCAGCTGGGATCATCGCGTTTCTCCACGGCGACCCATTGTCGTCGCACACGCGTGTTTCTCTCTCTTTCTCTCTCTCTCTCTCTCTACCCCTGTGCGTTCTCCAGTGTGCACGAATTTAAATTAGCCTTTACACATGCATATGTACATATATAGGGCGTTAATAAAAATCTGGAGCAATTTCCATCGGTCTTGAAAATCGGTGTTCGCCAAGACTTGAAATTGCGTAATAAAGAAGGAAAACGAGTAGGTGTATACTTATGTATGTATGCACGTGTGTACGCACGAGCGTTCGATCGTTGGGATTTACAGCGACTGGATACATTTGTCTTGATAAAAGGGACGAGCAAATTAAAAGTAATGATTTGTAGAAATATTTCGGTCCCGCCTGGCCGCCGTTCTCGATCCTCGTCCCGTCGTCGTATTCGCTCGTACGACCATCTCTGTCGTCCGCCTGGTTCTCTTCCTCCAGGGAAATGGAGCCATTACGGTGCCTAATGCCTCATCTATTAGCCGTGCGAATCCGGCCCGCTCCTGTGGGGCATGCTTACAACGCTCCATTTATATAAAGCGAAAGGATATTCTGCCGACCGTGCTTACACGGCGAACAGGATACCGGGTATTTCGCATCGAAATATCAACTGGACGCGTCGGATATGCATCGGATTTTACGGTTGCTTGCTCCGCTATTTATCTCACAACGAAAAACACCAGAAGTTTGTCTGCACGGTGTAAAATATGTGACTTGTGACAAATATAATTATTCGATCCGATGAATTGAAACGGCCAGCACGGCAAACGAAATGAAGTGGCAATGGTTAAGAACTTTCTCAATTTAGAAAGAAATAGCTGGAACGACTCGAGACGATTACAGCTACTCGAAACAGGCAAGAGTAGTTAGATTAGATGGTAACGGTAACGATAGGTACTTGTTAATTACCGGGGAACAAAGTTACCACAAACTTAGATCGTGTTCTCCACCTTCATTTGTATTTGCAACTCCGAATACCACAGATTGAAATTGAGGATTTTCAGATTTATATTTTTGTTTCTCTGAAACTCGCGATAGATCATGAGTTATCAGAGTAGAACATTGCGAACGCGAGACTCGCGGAGAACGGATCCGAGGGTGACGAGGTAAAAAAAAAGAATTTATGGGATAGCGCGAACAGGAGTATCTACAATGCGAGATCTCCGTGCGCGAGTAAACGGAGAACCGTTAAACGCGTCGTTACATACCGGAAACATGGTGCGACGCGGCGATCGCTAGGGAATGTCCAAGCACGGGATCAGAATCACCGATCGAGGACACAGAGCACGGAGCTGATCAACGAGAACACGCGGGACATTAGTCGACGAAGAATAAAACGCGCGTGGTTGGCTCGAAAGAGCGACGGATGGAACGGAGGGGGAATAGGTCGCGGAATAATGCACGGCGGGGTGCACGGTGCGCATTTAATCCAGCAATAACAGAAATATCAGCGGAGAAGTACAATGGCCGGCGCAGATATATCTGTTATATACGAGGTACGATGCCACCTATCCACATGTATGGTTGTCCTGTAGCCGAACCGTACACTACCGTCCATAAGTATTCGCCGAATCAATAAAACGGACAATCGAATAAGACGAGGCATAAAACTACCCCCGAACCAAATTGAACTCGGGATATGTCATGGGAAAAAGTGTTTTGCTAAATCTCTTAGGGTAGTTACGAATTGAAATGTGATTTACAATCCACATTCAATGTCTGCCCCTCCGGCAGTGGAAAAAATATGTGTGTGTCTCAATCATGAGATACGCCTCAAGCATTATTGCAAATATTTTCATCTGCATCGATTGCAAAAGTGTGATAAAACTTTTATTGAAATTAAATGATTATGTGTGTGTATCATAGGTATCCAATCTGAGCAGTATTTTATGATTATTTATCTAGAAAAACATTCGGTTGTATCTGTAGATGATCAGATACTTATGGACGTTAGTGTAAGAGCGTGCAACAGACGAGGTACCCGTGCGCGCCGGTCGGTTATTGAGGTGTCACAGGCAGCGGGACCAACAACGTGCGAACCAACCGAGCCGGGGCTAATGAATGGCGTCCTCTCTTTTCTTTTCTGCCTATGAAAAATTATTGTTGTTGCCTCGCTTGCATTCGGGTACCCCGGCGAGAGCTCCTCTCACGGTGTCGACCTACCACCGTGCTCCTACCCATTCGATTCTCTCGCTTACTCTCTCTCCACGTTTCTGTTTGGTCGCGACCCTACCGATGGCCCCGATAGATTCTCTCTATCTCTGTTTCTTGGTCCACGAATCCTGTTGCTGGTGCTGGTGCTGGTGATGCTGATGCTCACGCTGCCTCGTGTCGGTGGTGGTGGCGTCCCGCGGTGAAGCCAGCTGGGATCATCGCGTTTCTCCACGGCGACCCATTGTCGTCGCACACGCGTGTTTCTCTCTCTTTCTCTCTCTCTCTCTCTCTACCCCTGTGCGTTCTCCAGTGTGCACGAATTTAAATTAGCCTTTACACATGCATATGTACATATATAGGGCGTTAATAAAAATCTGGAGCAATTTCCATCGGTCTTGAAAATCGGTGTTCGCCAAGACTTGAAATTGCGTAATAAAGAAGGAAAACGAGTAGGTGTATACTTATGTATGTATGCACGTGTGTACGCACGAGCGTTCGATCGTTGGGATTTACAGCGACTGGATACATTTGTCTTGATAAAAGGGACGAGCAAATTAAAAGTAATGATTTGTAGAAATATTTCGGTCCCGCCTGGCCGCCGTTCTCGATCCTCGTCCCGTCGTCGTATTCGCTCGTACGACCATCTCTGTCGTCCGCCTGGTTCTCTTCCTCCAGGGAAATGGAGCCATTACGGTGCCTAATGCCTCATCTATTAGCCGTGCGAATCCGGCCCGCTCCTGTGGGGCATGCTTACAACGCTCCATTTATATAAAGCGAAAGGATATTCTGCCGACCGTGCTTACACGGCGAACAGGATACCGGGTATTTCGCATCGAAATATCAACTGGACGCGTCGGATATGCATCGGATTTTACGGTTGCTTGCTCCGCTATTTATCTCACAACGAAAAACACCAGAAGTTTGTCTGCACGGTGTAAAATATGTGACTTGTGACAAATATAATTATTCGATCCGATGAATTGAAACGGCCAGCACGGCAAACGAAATGAAGTGGCAATGGTTAAGAACTTTCTCAATTTAGAAAGAAATAGCTGGAACGACTCGAGACGATTACAGCTACTCGAAACAGGCAAGAGTAGTTAGATTAGATGGTAACGGTAACGATAGGTACTTGTTAATTACCGGGGAACAAAGTTACCACAAACTTAGATCGTGTTCTCCACCTTCATTTGTATTTGCAACTCCGAATACCACAGATTGAAATTGAGGATTTTCAGATTTATATTTTTGTTTCTCTGAAACTCGCGATAGATCATGAGTTATCAGAGTAGAACATTGCGAACGCGAGACTCGCGGAGAACGGATCCGAGGGTGACGAGGTAAAAAAAAAGGGTGCCTCAGGGTGAGTCGCGGATATAACAGCGTTCGCCCGGTTACGGTAGAGGGTGTGTCCAGGACAAGGAACGGGCGGGTTCGGAAATCGCGCTGCTGAGTTGGCTCACTCGCATCGTTCGCCGACATTGTTCCCCTTTATTTGATTATAGGGCATTCGTATACACGATCTCGCTGCGTGGCTCCTTCTTCTACTTTCCGTTTCATTGATCCGATTTTCGCGGTTATTGTCAGAAACGAGACATCAAGAGAAACAATTTGATGTAGGAAACCAGTTAGTATCATGAACAATCTCCGAATTTTTTTAATGGAAAAATCTAAATATGTTTATGTATTTCTATTATACCCTCGTGTCGTCACTATGTCATCATTGCATAATTCATAATTATAATATTCCTCAAATATATTAGCAATAAATATTTAGAAGTCTCCTTAAGATTTATCAACGGAGTTGTATAAATGATAAGATACGAGAATATGGTACACGTGCCTTAAGCAAATGCTTAGAATTTTTTATAAAGGTTCATTTACTAATTGAATTGGTAGTGATTTAGTTAGGCCTGGGATCTGGGGCAGGCGAAAAATAAAGTCATCAGTGGCGTACATCCCCCAACGCAGTTCGCAGAGGTTCACAGGCACGGAGCCGTTCTCATCCTGATGAATATTCCCCGAAGACCGGGTGTCAGGGGCCAGAGGTAGGAAGCCCTCGATGGTAGATAGCGTCGGTACGTTTGTCTTCGTAATAATATTGGCCCGCGGCCCGGCTTGGCGCGGAGCACCGCGTCTCACTCGACCGAGTTTACAAACGCAAACACGCCGCGCCAGCCGAAGCCGGTTAATTAATGTGCGACTTGTAACGTTGTTTAGTCTATCAAATGACGGTTGTAGGAACAATCGCGACAATCTCGTTTTGCATAGTGTTCGGAAAATACTATTGTTTAGACGACGTCTGGTTTCGTGTAAAAGTGAACAGTCCGCTCGGACGAATTTTTGTGGTTCAGACTAATAATTCACAATCGTCCAGCGCGCGGGGATCCATCGGTGGTGGCGGATCGGGTAAACGATAAAAAATGCATCCACAGGAACGAGGCGAGGACGATACGTTTCCATCAGGGCCGGGGATCAATCTTGGCGAACGTGAGGCCACGTTATCTCGTGCTTCTCTCCGGATTACCTCTGCTCCTGCTACGTGGGAGTCGTCCTGCTCGAGTGGACCAACGAACCCTGAGCCATGGGTACGCGAGCAGTAAGAGAGAGACGGATACGTTCACGGAAGAGGTCGGTCCTTTGATCAGACGCCGAAGACGTATGCGGTTTAATATCGCCTGACCCGGGTAGAAAGGTCGGCTCTCCTGTTCGTGGTCTCGACGGGATACACGTACGGCGTACGGGATCCACCGTGGTACGCTGGAGGTCCGGTCCACTCACCGCTCGTCTCGTTGACAAATGTCTCGAGCATCCCCGGGGCACCCTCCTCGAGGCCCGCTGTCATCCCTTAACTCGCGCCACCGAGTTCCTCCTTCCCTTTAACGATACCTCGTGCCTCGGGAACCAACGAAGCTAATCCTGTTGCTCAACGCGTGGGGATCGTTCAATTATCGGTAAACCGACATATCTTGCTTTCGTGTTTATTGCATGTCTACACTCGTGGTTACTAAAGGTAACGCATGTCTCCTCGGATTCGAAGATCAACCTTTACGACTGAAATTTCGTTGTAAAACTCACTTTTTGACTTTATTTTTGATTGGTGATTCACTGGGTCTCGTTAACAATGTGTCCGATTTTTATATTCGGTTCGCCTAGAACAATTTCATTACGTATCGCCGCCGAAATACAAGATTCCATCGATTTACTGTCCGACGTTATACAGTTTTTGGTCGTCGTAATTCTATACTGCAACAGCAGCATGGTATTTTTGCGTGCCATCGCTGGAGATAAATGTCAGTCGATTAATTTTTATTCGAGCGAACGTGGATAGCGGGAGAAATTCAATTACGAACGTGTACCTATTCATACCGCACGCGGAAACCGTAAATAGGAAGCCCGATGGCGAAAATATCGACGTCGAGCAAATTGCCAGCCGGAAACCTTAATCAGAGGTGCGATATTTGATGAAAACATTGTCAATTTAGGAGTATGAACGGATAATTTAAAAAGTATGCGAATTGGCGAAATGATTAGTGAAATGAACAAATGTAAAATAATTATGACAACTTTTATGATTTTATTAAAGCTGCAGCAAGCGTTATCGCGCTGTCATGCCGTATCGGTGATAAAAGGTACACGAGAAGAGGGATGATACGGTGCCGGGGGTTGAGGGAGGAAAATATTTTATCCGGTAAAGAATACGCGTATCGGCGCGACAGGATTTCATATCACGAGGTCGGCGAACAAGCGCCGATTCCGAGATGCACGCGAACAATCGAAGAAGAGAAATCGTATTGACCCACCCGAGCCATACACGCCTCGACGTCGACGGCTATACGAATCAATAAAGATTTCCCATCGCTAGCTTCCAGTCGAACGGGAGAATATTTCAAACATCCAACAGCCAGCGACCCTCTGTTACTCCCACCCCATCCCGTCGGTTATTCGCACTTTTATTATCTTGGCGCGAGAAACATTTTTTATCGACTGCTCCGCGCCACCGGCCTCGGACACGGCCTGTAAACTTTCCTCCCTTTCGCCCTACGACTGGCTCTCTCGACCTTCTTCTTCCACCGCCCCTCTGTCCTCCGCCCCCGTACACCATCTACGGACATTTTTCGTACGCTCCTTCATCGTACGTTTTTCCCTTCTCTCGACACGTTGCACGCGCATGAATACATAAGGGCGCACAGTTTATGCTCGCGAGAATGGTGATCGAAAATTCGACCCCTGAAAGCCAGAGGGTCGGCAACTCAATGGTGCAGATTTTCTAGATTCAGAACTTCATTCTCTTCTCTTTTATTTATGAAATTGAAGTTTTAATGTGTTGTGAATCAGTATAAGAAAGAACAGTAGATTCATTCTGTAAAAAAAAAACATCGTTGCAAAGTGGTAGCAATATTTTAATGCATGGGTCGAACGTGGTTCAAATTATGCCTTAAATGCGAGATCGACAACGCGATCGATCCGACGAGCCACTCTATGTGTTCGTCATTGGGTGAATTGTTCGTTCACGTTTACCGACCAAGGTACCTTCTCAAATGTTTGCCTTTACGTAAACGCGGCTCAATTTTAACTACAAAACCGCACATACGTAAATCGACTAAGCATAGGTAAAGACAAGAGCGATAAGTTGATACGTTTTTTACGAAAACTGTATTAAGGAATGACGCGTGCTCGTTGATAGCAGATCCTATCAAGGAAGTAATGACGATTGAATCAGTGACAGTAGAGCTCATTTCTTTTAGAGTATTATAGCCAACCTTTTCCTTGTATGAATTTTAATGAGTGAAACATATTAAAATATAATAGTTCGTACTGTATTTTAAAATGTCAGATCATTGTGGTGTCTCCTTAACGACTGAGTAATCGTAAACTTCATCATAGATGATTTAATACACAATCATATCATATAATTGAATTCAATTTTCAATTACGTACAATTACTAAACATGGTGAAACTTACATATTAATGAACACTTCTTGTTCAAATTCTAATTCAGTTTCGCATCCCCTAGAACGAGCCCATAAAACTATTGGACGAAACTTGGACTATTCGCAGTCGTTACCCCAGGCGCAAAGAAGCCGTTTGAATAACAATTTGGCTGACAAGTTGGGTCGGCAAATCTTTAAGGGTAACACGCGCAATCTCGCCGGTTTCCGTGTCGAGGGTGGGATACACTTGGGCGTGTCTGCATCTGGCGACTCGGCGCGTATTAATTAATCGACGCGCAGCCGAGACTAACTGCGAGTTAATAAGCAAATTGCCACGCAATAAAGTTAGCAGCAAATACGGCAGGAGAGAGAGGAGAGAGAGAGAGAGAGAGAGAGTAAGGGAAGGGAATGGATAGCAAAGGGAAAAGGTGGCGAGCCGGCGCCCACGTCCCTTATAACAGTTACACCCTCTGCGGGGCCACAGATGTGGCTTGCTATTCGCGACCCTTCACGCGTTTTCCTTACTACACTGTTGCCCGTATAATTTAATGTCATTCATTCGGACCTATAATGCGACGCTCGTATTAAAATCTGGTGAAAGTAACTCCCCTACGTACGTCGAGGAAATCTAGCGATCACAGTATTGTAATTTAATTAATACTAATGGTGTGAAATTGGTATGACATTTTGGACGAGTATTCGATAGATCAAGAGAACATTATTATTGCATCGGCAAGGTTTATGAAAATCTATCCAATATTTCCCGATATCCATCAATATTTTATTCAACTCCGATAGGACATTAACAGAAATTTAGTTACAATTTACTGATACCGTTAACTTGTTTATAAACGAGTCGATACGCTGTTCCAACTTAATCTCACTCGTTTAGCCGGGAACGATGTCGCGCCCTGTTCTTACAACGAAAGCGGGAGAACGCGAACCGGTCGTGGATAATTCATCGAATCAATCATAATACCGTGGCAATTAAATATCGCGAAAATTAGCAGCGGGTCAACACGAAATCGCACTCACCGCTGCGCTGGTGGAAAACGGACAAGCGGATCGAGTGTCGAATAAAATTATCGTTCCGTTCACTCCCTTTACACCCCTGCGACGGGGCCGACCCCTTCCGTTTCATCAGATGCAGTTTGCAATAACGATAATAATGCTTCATGCAAATCCTTTAATATCCGTTGATGAAGCTGCGTGCCATCCCCCAAACGCGGTCTCACGACACCCTCGGGGATGTTAGACGCTGGCATCGCTCTTCCCTGGACACGACCGACTGTCCTACGACTCAATGCAGTTGACACTCTGAGAAATGACTTTGCCGCGTTGATGTAATACCGCGCGAGTACGCACGGTATGGCACGGCACGGTATCTCGTCGTGTCCCTTCGCTTGCCAGGGGTTTTTAAAAGCTAATGGGACATTCGTTTCGAAACAGATGCGGCTGTGTTGGTCGGGTAATTTGTGTGGTGTCCTTCGTAGGAGCTGAGAATAAATGGGATACTAACTCTGACGAGATTACCCTTGCTATTATATGGCGCACGATTCAAGTTGAAAAAAAATTTCAAATAAAATCAGTCCCGAAATGAATTCCGCCTAATTGATTGCACATTTGCAAAGACGTTCATGACTTACGATAAACTGATTATCAGTGAATTAATTTAAATGATCGTGGACGAATAATTAAATCTATGTTATGCGAGGGTATCGCGCGCGCGCAGGCTAGAATAGGGCGAGAGGGAGGCTAGTTGGCGGGATTTGCCGGGCGCGAGAGGAGAGAGAGATTGCATAAGCCTGGCGGGCGAACACTCGTCCGCTGGATGTAATACCTGAATACACACGTAGCGGGCGTGTACGCCGGCCGCGTGATAACCCATCGGCGTTGGTCGCACCGCGAGGTGTCATCGAGGTGTACCCACGCGTTACATCGGGCCCAGGTGTGTACGCAGTGCGCGACGTTCTCTCGTTTATCCCACTGCTCATTAGCGAACGTCCACGTACGTGGAATACAGGATCGTGTTCCAGAATCGTTTCAGCACCCAGGCTGGCCGTACATGGCGAATTCGATCTGGGCGATGCTACGATCTTCACTGACGATTCCACTTTACGATGATCCGATAAGAAAATGTTATCCGTAGGAGGTAGAATGAAACGCTTGAATAAAGATAGAGTGGACCGAATTCTCTAAGCAACATAATTTGATACATACTTGGATATTAATGAGATCCTTTAATTATATACCTAGCAATATAAGATTTTTCTGGTTTATTGAGACTAAATCCATTTGGTGAGAGAATTTCAGTAAACGAGATTGGCGAGTACATTACAATGCATTTAAATTGCACTCTTTTGTTTGTTACTTTGAAAAAAATCGATTCGCTGTGAAGAGGATCGTAAAAGAATACGAGTGATTTTTTTTCTATCCCACGGTATACTTACTGGTAACCCGTGCAATGAGAAAACCGAGTGCCAGAAAATACTGAGGAGGGGAAAAGAAGGAAGAAGAAGAAGAAGCCTCCGAGAAGTTCCCCCGATTCGCCGGCGTAAGCGTAGACTCTCGTAAAGCTTAAATAAAGATAACCGAGGCTTAGGGTTGATATCATGCTGAGGGGGCGTTACGGCTGGTTGAGTCAACGAAATCAATTTATTCTCCCCTCCCCGCGACCGGCACCACCCCTCTTTGGTTCTCCTTTGCTCCGGTGGCTCGTCGAGCGAGCACGGTGGAAGGGAAAAAGAGGGTAGGTCGAAACAGGGTGGTGCACGTCGTGGTATATACGCGTTCACCCCGCGCACACACAGCCGCACCAGGTGTATGTACGAATACGGATACGCGCGTCGGGTCCCGTGTACACACAGAGAAACATTCGTAGAAAGGTGGAACGATGGTGTGGTTGAAGCGCGATCGCGGCGGAGACTCATCTGGTTTAATGGTGAGTTTATTTGGGTCGATGCCCCACCTTTTAATCAACAGGATTGCCTCAGACCGCCTACCGACACGGCCACCGACTACCGTGGTATAGGCTGCGCCGCGTCGTCGTGCCTCGGCCGCGTAAAATCATCCCCGTGAACCTCTACCCTCCGCGCGTGCCTTCTCCTTCCCGTTCGACCCACCCTCGGTGCCCGCTTTCGCCACTTTCTCTCGCAACAACCGTTTTCTCTTTCCCTCCGGCCGCTGAAACAGACGAGAGAGCTTGTGGCTGCTGGTTGGCGAGCTTTCGAAACCGCGGAGACGGTTATTACCACCGGCTAATCCCGGGCTCGTTCGCTCGATCCTCTCTCTCTCTCTTTCCGCCTTTCGCTTTCCTCTCCCGCGTCGCTCTTTTCCCTGTACTCCCCATTGCGGTCTCTTTCCGCCGGGCCAGCGGCGCAGTTAACCGGAGAGGGAATATCTTTTCGTCGTTCAACCAGACGATCAAGTTGCCACTTAAAGCGTATTCGCTCGGATTCTGCCGCGAACGAATAAATTGGCTCTCGAGAACGGCTCTTGTTTACCGCGAGACAGCAGGATTCGAACGAGATACAGTCGTAACTGGTAGCAATAAATCCCAACCCTTCGATGCTGTATCGACGCCATATTTCTCGCGGTGCGACGATCGTGCCACGTCTGTCCGCCGCGGTAATCCGTATCTGCGACGGGAGGGCGGCGGAAACTGGAGTACGCGCCGGGTCCGAGAAAAGAAAAGCCAATATGGACACCGGTCAATCCGATTTCACGGACCCTTCTACTGGCCGTCAAATATGTTATGGGATCGGGCCGGCATGATATCGAAGGCACAGGGCGTCGCGTCGCCTCGCGTCTCGACACGGGGTGTGTTCTCGGGGGAAAGAAAGGAGGCTTAGCGGCGGTCAACGATATCTCGGACACTGTTCCGACACGTAGCCGCGTTTCACGGTGGACTACGAGAGAGAGGAATCTATTATTGACAATACGGAGTGGAGATCGTTGTAAGTCGTTCGGTCAGTCCGCCGCTTCTTGAGCCCTCGCCACCCCTCAGAATCGACAGACGCTCGTCCCATGCAAATTTCAATCCAAATTGAAAGGTCTTGTCGTAAACTCGACCAACGGATCTTCGCATTCGATCTTCGCGTCCATTCGATACAAAATTGCATTGGTTTTATGCGACGGATCGCAGAACCACGGTGATGAATTTGAAGATAAACTTTGGGGCAGGGATTCGAGATTAGAGACGGTTTCGATTGGAACGGGTGATAGAATTTCCACGTGATTTTCCAAAGTTCTCCCAGGTCGTGTCGGTGACGTCAAAGAAAAACAGTATTCAGTGGCGGATAGGCGGACAGGCGAACAATTTTGCAACTCTTTCCGGTCCTCGAGCGCTAACTCGATCCTATAAATCGTACGTTCAGCAAGTAGTAACGCCCAGCTCGTTTCGGTCTGGTCACAATCGGGACAATGACGCGGAGAGTGTACCCTACCGGCGAGGCAGAAATATGGCGGTCCTCCTGCTCGGTTTAGCTTTCGAGCAGCAGCAGCAGCAGCAGCGGTCGAAAGATAGGAAGACGTAGCGGAACGAGAGGTGGAAAAGCGTAGGAAGGAAGGAGCAGCGTGAACGAACCCGAAGGAATGGGGTACGAGGGCGAGCAGAGAAAAGCTAGAGAGACGAAAAGAGACAGGGACGAGGTGGAGGAAGTCGCGGGCTCCACCTTCTTAATTCAGGGAGAGGCGATAAAAATGACAGAGCCACTGCTCGCCCGCGCTGACTTATATCCATTTACTACACAACGGGCGGCTGACAAAAAATAAGAATGGAATAAATAATAGCTTGCTCCTCATTCAAAGGATAACAAATGCGTCTCTGAAAAGGCTCCGGCTGACAATGGAGTGGAGAGTCGCTTACACCGGCCGTCCTGTATCCTCTCCGTCGCGTCGTCGTCGTCCTCCTCGCCTCCCGTCTCATCTCGCATCGCCTAGAAACGTGCGCGCACTCGTTTTAATGAGAATGTCCGTGTTTCACTACTTTTTGGAGCTACTCGTTCGTCGCTACACGGGAAACGGACCGACAAGCAGAGCACGTTGCTCTCATTTATAAAGAAGATACAGAACGTACTGAGAAAAGCTCGACTAATCTCATGCATAAAAAAAAATCTGCATGTTTTTACAGACAGATTATTTTTCAAAGAAACTTAATCCAAATTTTGTATCCCTATATATTTATGTACTTTTGACATGTTTGCCATACGTATTGATCCTTAAGTCTCGGTTTCGTCTCACACAAACTGTTCAATTTAATGCAAAGTCCCAACGACACGAATCAATCATCATCAACGACACGAAACATCGTCCGCGTCACACAACGGAAACGAGATGTTCGAACGGTACGTGTGTTAACAATAGGGCCTGGAACTCGAATCGCGTCTCACAAATGGAGCATCGGTGGCTGACGCAGGAGCAGCGCGCGTCGACTTATGTTTCAGTGTGTATGGAGCAGTCGTAAAGCGACTAAATCCGCGTCACCGGTCAAAAATAGTAAGGGCGAAGGGGATGAAAGGTGTACGCGTACAGGGGTACGGGCCTTTCTTTCCTGAGAGAGGGTAAGGTGGTGGTGCCTCGTCGCACAATGCGCGAGCAGCCACCACGGATTGTACAGGGTCGGGCCTAATCGGATTAGAGCGTACACTAAAAAGAGCAAATGCCCAAATCGCATTTATATTAGCTTCGTGAATGAGTCGTAAATATTTATGTTGCAGCGGAAAAGGAGAGGGGACCGTGTGGAAGAGCGCGGTCACCGCTAATCGGTTCACGGGTGTTGTCACAATTGGATACTTCCCGGAGCCCTCTTCAAAGTAGCTGATCTGGATTTCTTCGCGAATACTCAATGTTCTCGGAATCGTAACAATCACTCGCCATTTGCTAGCCTGACGTTGACAAAAATGTGTCTCGTTCAATATTTCTTATTGCAAATAAATCTCCTGTCGAAATATACGTGTATGTATGCAATATGTACCATGATCAGAGTTTTTCATCTAGTCTTTCAACGATCTATCCTTTTTTCGCCGTATGATAAATTAGTTAAATTATATCCGTGAATAGTTTGTAGAAAGTTGACAGTTTTTTCTCTGGACATGAATAGAAAGACGGGAATTTAGTAAAAAAAAATCTTGACTTTGTCACTTAATCGCCATTGTGTAGCCAGACTTTCACGAAACTCGGTTCTCTCCGAAGGTTGTCAAGATCGGTGGAACCGAGGGAGGGTTGGACGGGCAAAGCGACCCGGCGCGAGCGTAAAAAAAGCCAACACCTCCGGCGAAGTGTCGAAGAGCCACCCCCTAATTATTCGGCATCAGCGAGAGTCTTTAGTCCGTGGGACGCATCAATCACCAGAGGCTTGTCACAGCGCGGCGTAATTCTTGTCCGGAAAAGTTGGATTCGCGGGATCATGCCGCGGTGACAAAACTTCCCCGTCCCGGCCCGGGTCGTGGCTGCAAATGAGTTTATAAAGGCAATATCTTCGTTCGTGGTGTAGTTCGTCGAACCGTCGCCCTTTCTCGGAGAAAGAGGAAAGCGAGGGGAGGTGGTCGAGGTGGGCGCTAATAATAAAGTTTCCTCGGGTGGTTCGACAACGCGTAGACAGATTTTTAAATTTCCCGTCACAAGAAAGTCCCGGCAGTCTCCCATCCCTTCTCGCTTCACCCTTTCCTCCCTGTCCTTCCCTTTCTTTCACGTCGGATTCTCTCTCGCGCCTGTTTCACCTTCAACCCCAACACCGGCGGCTAGGTTCTCGATATAACAGGGTGGAACGTGAGGGACGATGCGCGCGGGCGCGGAAGTTGCTCCGGGTCCCCCAAGACCGAGGGAAAAATTAATAAAGTTGAGGAACAAAGTAAGTTGAATGGCGTAATGCTGCCGCTGCCAAGGAGAGGAGGAGGGTCGGCGACGCAGGGCGAGCGGAAGGCTTCCAGGGGTGGACTTTATTATAACGGAGTGTCGAGTCTTTTATGCTCCCACCGCCATCGCCACCCCGAACCCTCTTCTTTTTCTTCCTTCACGGTCTCCTTTTTCGTCGCCTCGCACGCTCCTCTCTCCTCGAGGTGGTAATATACACGCGGCACGGCTCTTACACGGCTTTGTCGACAGAAAGGACGCCAACTATCTCTTCTTATTTCGTCGGTTCCCGGTGTAGCTGAAGATCGTGGATTCCTGCTACCGTAGACCAGCCTTGAGACGCGAGACAGCCGTCTCCGTTGTCGTCGACGACGTTGTTACAAAATTGACTTTGCTCGTTCGGGAGAACGGAACGGACAGAAAACCACTGGCACCCGGCCAACCGCGACCTTGTCTTACTCGTGTAATCGTCTTCAACCAGCGTGGAATTTCCTCAAAAATTTCAAATTACGAGTCGCGTTCGTGTGTTCTATTCGTATTTCATATTGTCAGCCAAATGAATTCGTCACTGTTTAGATCAGAAGTTAACAAAGAAGCACGATACTATCAATAAAGCTGAAGCAACGTCACGATTATATACAGATCTCTGCATCGACGCATCCAAGGAAAGAAGTATAAAAAAAGTTTTCATCTGGCGAAGGAGAGAGAAGGAGAGCGCCGTTAGTCGTCCGGAGATTCGCAGCGGCTCTCTCGTTGGTCGAATGGCCGCCACGGAAAAGGGTGCAAAAAGGAGAGAAACAAGCGGCACGGTGAAGAACGTCGACAGAAGGACGAGCGGGAGAAGCGAAAGAGGAACGATTGCTCGCGCACCGGTTGATGGACAGCGGCGCCAATTTGACGGTTCGAGGCTTCGCTGGTCGAGTCGGTCTCCGAGCGGGGCTCTTTTTTTCGGGAGAGAGAGGCAACGAGAACGGGAACCGAGCCGAGCCAGAGCACAGCCACCCCGACGAGGCAACGAGCCTCCCCCGAACGGGCGACTGCCAAGAGCCGCTGAATATTGCATCGGCCGTTTGAAAGGGCTGCTGCAACGGTGAGAGAGCGGTTAGAGGTGGAGGACGACGGACAGAGGGTGAGGCAGAATCGCGCGCGCGGGTGCAACCAGCTCTGAGCGTGGAACGAAAAAGAGAGGACGAACCAAGGGGGTGTGTAGAGTGTAACGCTGCTCTGGCCGGCGTCACACACCACCCCCTCCCACGTCCCCCACCCCCTGACAACCCCCCGGTCGCAGCACCTGTGCCTCGGCTGGAACCGCCGCCTCCATCACGGCTCGCCGCTGCATATCACACGTCGGTCAAACGCCACTCCGCGCCGGCAATGAAATCGCTATACGTTCCCTACGTTCGTTCACCTACCGTATTATACGTGTCTATGTGTACACAGATGAGAGGAGAGGGCAGAGGCAAGAGGGAGCCGACGATAGATAGTCGGCGCTCTCTCCGCGCTACGTACCCATGGCCCATACGTGCATACCAGCGAATTATTTATTCCGCCGCTCGCTTGCCGCTCCGACGGCTACCAGACCCGATCGTCCGACCGATTTTCGGCACCGCCGACCGTACATACACCTTTGTTTTCTGCCCTTTTTCCCCTCTTTTTCCGCCCACTCTGTCCTCGCACCGCTCTTTTTACGGTATTTTTCTTTTTTTCTTTCCGATAGAGTTGGCTATCTCTCGTCTTCTTTTTATCATTTCTTTTTCCTTTCTATTTCGACGATTCTTCTTCCTCTGTCGCATAAACAGTCAATGCGCTCTTCGCTCGATTGCGAAAATAGAACGGATAATCGTCATACAATTTTAAGGTACAATAGTCCTTATCTCGTCCGTGCAGTTGAATTATTTATTCGCAAGAGGCAGGAGCGAAATATTTTCCGCTTGTCGGTACGTATATTGCCAAATTGCTGGCGGGACACCGAGATAGTAGTTTCCTCGTCGATAAAAAGAATAAGAAGTAGAAGACGACGACGAGGACAAGGACGAGACGCGAGAAAATTAAACGTCGAATATCGGAGGGGTGCGAGTCCCTTCAAAGGAGAGAGGCGTTGCCAGCGAGATGGTATAATCGCAGTTAGGCTCAATTCATTAAGGAGTTCAAAGGGGCCCTAGTAACGGCGGGGTGCGGTGCCAGCCTCGGGGTTTCAAAGAAACAGAAAAACCCCTTAATGGTTTTCTCGATTACCGGACAGAATCGACGAACGCGGCCGAGTGCCGAACCTGTTCTAGCCGTAATGAAATAAATTAGCGGCGAAGAATAGCGCAATTATTGGCTTGCCAATCTCCTGGGTTCGCGCGGCCAGTCACTCGGAGTCGATTCCTAGTCGACCCGAAAAATTTACCGTTGTCTGCCACCGATGGGAAGCGATTAACCGAAGATAAAGCATTATCGGATGAATTTACCCGCAGAAAGCAATCCGTTTATCCATTCACCCCTTTTAAATGTCCGGTGCTGCTGCTGCTTGCCGGTTTTCCGGATCCGGATTGCGACAATTTTGTCCTGGACTGACGCTGAGCGTTAGTCGGCGATAGACCAATCAGGTTTCTTCGTTCCTGGACGGAAAGGATATTTTAGCTAACACACCGAAGCTCATTGACGGATACGCCATTGTTATTCAACCCATACGACGGTAACGGAACATTTCGACCATTTTACGTATCGTAATTACTCGACGCTGGAAAGTTGTCAGACGAATGTCCATTCCGAAGAATTATTAATAGGACCCGGAATTTCGTTTTATCTTCATTCACGACTGGAATAATTAATCATTCGTATCGCGTAAAAGGAATAAACGTTCTTCTATTTTCCGATATAGGTAAAAGCAAAAAGATTGTTCACTGAAATTAATTATCGAAACTCGATTCACGGAACTATAAAATTATCTCGGCTCGCATCAAACTCTGACGGTCAGGAGCCAATCAGTTCCGATCGCCTTCCGGTAATGTTTCCTCTTTCTACCTTTCGTTTGACAATAAGCAATCCGGTCGCGTACAAACCGGAGCAATCCCGCGGGGATGGAGCGCGAACGACGCCCAGTTATCAGTAGAAAAGTGAGATCTGTACGCGACCTGCGTGCCACAGCCTAATGAACCCATCAGTTCGACGCGGCAACTTGTGATTAGACTGGGCTTCGGGGACGATTCTGAAACTCGGTGGTCCTTGCCGCGCTTCAATTACACTCCGTATCCTCCTGACGCTCGTTGCACCGGCATCGTTTCGCGACAGCGTGCCCTCGGAACGACCGCCGAGTCCGTATACCCGATTGAATTAACCGGGATATTAATTCGAGCGTGACCGGAAATAGATGGAAGAATGATGAAATTAGGTTGATAATTCTGGTAAGCGTGGAAATTAAATCGAAACGGAGGAACATTAAGAAATAACTGCTTCGTAAACTACTACTGATTTAAACTATGAATTAATAATTCATGATGACTTGTATAAAGACAATCAATAGAACTCTAAATTAGACAGAGAGAATTAACAGAACTCTAAATTACGAAATTCAAAATTATAAATTTATTTCAAAATTGCGAAAAATGCTTGAAATAAAAGTTGTTTTCCTTCTAACTTCGATATTTAACGAGTTACGTATGATTATTTGGCATTTTATTGATGT
>NW_017176396.1:1172671-1185990 GCF_001652005.2 Ceratina calcarata | reverse complement strand
TCGAAAATTTTTTGTTGTTGTTTATTATTAGCAATGTTCTTCCGACGTCTGATTTCTTTTTAAAAAATGCGTTTCTAAAGTGCATGAACTTTTGGGATTAACTGTATAGCCAATACATCCTTAAGTCTTGTTATTGAACATCAACGTCGTTGATTTCCTTTATGAAAGCGTGTCAAATATGATATTAGACAAAACTATCGCTACTTTCTTGGGCGATATTCAATCATTTTGCGAACAAGCGAATTCTAAATATTGACGATCGGGCCCACCGCAATCTGTTCGAGAACTTGGTCGAAAAGTGAATGGGGCGTGTGAATGTGAAACACGAGCGCATTCACCTCCGACTTCAACCGAAAAGAGAATACAGAGAGAAAGGGGACCGTGCGATGGGGGTGGGGAGTCATTCGAAATGCGTTTTCACGAGTGACCGTGTAATGACGAATAATGGGTCCTTCCCGGACGGTTCGTTCCAGGATTGAACACAGCATGATGTACGAGAAAAGCGATCCGGGATGACTGATGACCGCAGCAAGGCCATCTCCACCGACGAGAAAAGGAGAGATAGAAGGGAACAGGTAGTCAGCCTGCGGGAGCTACGTCCTGGATATCCTGAATGAAGAAGGAGTCCCTCCATTCCCGGAACCAGGACCTGTTTCTCGTCTCGTATCTTTTGGTTTCATTTTCTTTCTTAGTTGATGGAAGAACGGTGGAGAGAAAAATAAGAAAAAATACGCTGGTCCCACGAGAAAAGAGAAAACCGATCTTCTCCGAGTCCGCTTCGGTGGCCCGGCATAAGAATCATTGCTGGTATTATACGGCAGCTTTTTCGTAGCTTGTAAATACACACGCACGAGGATTACGGATGCTCCCGTCTCGCTCCTGTGTCGCTGAATGGACCATTCTTGGTCCCGAGGTGGTATAAGGAGGCGTAATAGGCTTAACGAGGCGACCGGAAAGGAATCGGGCCTTCTCAGATTTATTCGAAATCAACCTCGAATCGCGTCCTCGGTCGAGGACTCCAGCGCTAAAGACTGGTCACGTAATTCGGACGCGTGTTTATCCATGCACTGGCTTTTCCTATGCGCGCACGCACCTCACGGGGTCCTCGTGTGGCCGTGGCCACATGTATCTATAAGCTGCGGCCCTACGTTTCCGGCAATAACTAAGGCTGTCGGCCCGACGTATTTTACGAGATAATCGAGGGGGCCCCCTCGCTTTCGAAAGCTCGGGCCTTTCTTTCGGCGCAGATTTAGGATCCCGAGGTGAACGCGATTCCATGCTCGTTTCACGGTTGTGTACAAATATTTTGATACACCGTTTGTCAACGTTGCGGCTGTTTATGGCCGTAGCTTTACCCGTTCCCTACAGCGTTACCGACACCCGGAGAATGATTAATCATCATGTAAGAATAGGGATATCAATTATGCTCGGACAGCCTGAAAGCCGGCGAGAGCATCTGTTTCGTTCTGCTCGAGCTTCGGAGATATTGTGCTTCGGAGTGGACAATGGTGTATCGATGATCGTGCATCCATTCGCCGGACACCCTTTTGTGTACTACGTTTCAATAGATTTCGCCGTTGACCCCGTGGTCGGGACGATAATTTCGCTCGCGGTCCGTACACGCGAGATCTCGGTCCCAAGGTATAATTATTTTTAAATCGAGCTCCGACGGAACACGACTCCGTCCCATGTCGCATCAATATTGAAGCAGGAGGGAATCTGTTATCCGCGATTCGTGCTTAAAATATACGACAGGTGTTTACTTGCGCCTGCCTCCTCTGATGCGAACCATAGTTAATTAATCCTAAGAGGCAGCCTCGCGGCACGAACATCCGTGAAACATTGATTTGTCCGCGCTCTCGGGTCTGCTCCCGATCGAACGACGAAAGCGCTATTTAACTTTCATTACGAAAGCGGAGCTCTATTGATATTGGCTTAGAAAGAGCCGCGGATCAGATATTTCAGTCACGCGTGCATCGGTTTTATTCCACGTTGTCGCGGTAACGGATATTCCATGCCAACAATTATACTGCTTAACGTATGTATACGTTCGTGTACACGTCTACTATGTGTGTATAGAGCAACCTATGGATAGATACGTGTCACGTGGTTACCGAGAATTAATTTCGTTCTGATGTAATTGCGGCCACGAATGAAAGAAAATAACGTGACTAGCAGAAATTGAAGTTGCCTTCGAGATTAGACCTGCTCAGGATATTTTGCGAATTCACGGAATTTAGGCGTGATAATCGCAAACCAGTTCTTTTTAACGAATTATATTCGGTACATTGTTAATAAATAATTATACAAATAATTATAAATAATTATACACATAATTATAAATAATTATATAAATAACGTACATGTCGTTTGCAAATCAAACACACAATGAAATTCATAGTTTATAATAACATTTTAGTTGAAATTTTGCATTTTTGTTACTTTGATTTTAAAATCGTGACAAGCAGTATTAAAAAGGCTTCGAATCATCGCCGTAATTTATCTCCATTCTCGGCAATTCCTACATTTCGCCGGTGGTTAGTCGTTTCCACCCCTTGTGGGTGTCAAGGGCGTCGGCTCCGAACGAGAATTCTCGTTCCTGAAACGACTCGACTTTTACGGCTGTAACGATCGTGGGCCGCGTTAAAAAGGAGTAGTCACCGAAACGAAGAGCAAGTTTATAAGGGTCTCGACCGTTTGAGACTATTACCAGAACTGAATAGCGAGAACAGGCCGAACCAACCGGGGTGCAACTTTCCGTTCGTTTTACGATTTGTTTACAGCTGCTTCGTTCATATACGCGACCGTTACGTATTTCAACGACGACGACCGATTCCCTCTATCGAGGTACTGCAGTATTTAAGAAATACGTATGATCGTGAAAAGAATGTTGAACGTAATCCTAGCATACTGAATAGTACATACATATGTTGCAGCATATTATGAAATAAATTGTACGCTGCTTTAGTGATAATCCGTTGATATTTTTGAAATTTCAACTACCTTGAGTGTTCCTCAAGTACAGTATCCTAACTTCAGCCAAGCACGAGCACACCTAATATCCAACCCAATCAACTAGTTTTCATATCGCAAGTAATACCTTCGCTCACGCAAAGCCCGGAACAGCCTGATNAATAACTTACATGTCGTTTGCAAATCAAACACACAATGAAATTCATAGTTTATAACATTTTAGTTGAAATTTTGCATTTTTGTTACTTTGATTTTAAAATCGTGACAAGCAGTATTAAAAAGGCTTCGAATCATCGCCGTAATTTATCTCCATTCTCGGCAATTCCTACATTTCGCCGGTGGTTAGTCGTTTCCACCCCTTGTGGGTGTCAAGGGCGTCGGCTCCGAACGAGAATTCTCGTTCCTGAAACGACTCGACTTTTACGGCTGTAACGATCGTGGGCCGCGTTAAAAAGGAGTAGTCACCGAAACGAAGAGCAAGTTTATAAGGGTCTCGACCGTTTGAGACTATTACCAGAACTGAATAGCGAGAACAGGCCGAACCAACCGGGGTGCAACTTTCCGTTCGTTTTACGATTTGTTTACAGCTGCTTCGTTCATATACGCGACCGTTACGTATTTCAACGACGACGACCGATTCCCTCTATCGAGGTACTGCAGTATTTAAGAAATACGTATGATCGTGAAAAGAATGTTGAACGTAATCCTAGCATACTGAATAGTACATACATATGTTGCAGCATATTATGAAATAAATTGTACGCTGCTTTAGTGATAATCCGTTGATATTTTTGAAATTTCAACTACCTTGAGTGTTCCTCAAGTACAGTATCCTAACTTCAGCCAAGCACGAGCACACCTAATATCCAACCCAATCAACTAGTTTTCATATCGCAAGTAATACCTTCGCTCACGCAAGGCCCGGAACAGCCTGATTGCACAACAATGAGCCCGAAAACGCAGTCAAGACTGCACGAATAACCGATATAACATACGTCAGGAATCGCTTCTCGTTAAACTATCAAATAATTTACATCGGACTTATCCGAGAACAGCATCTCTATCCCTGACACCCTTATCGCGCGCCCGCCCCCACATCGGGCTATTTTATCAAAACGGTCGACGTAAATGATAACAAAACCTATATTAAAATCGATATAAAAGACCGGTCGGGAGGGTGGCCCGGATGAAAGGGGAAAAGAAAAGGACGTTTCACCTGGGTACCGATCGAAGTCAACCGATCCTGTGTATGCGCGCGGCTACGTGCACCGCGACGCGCTGCGGGCTGGTTATCTTATCCGCGCCGCTGGTTGCCGGTCACTGACGGGGTATTCGTACTTAATTCCTTATCTTGTAAAGCAACGCACTTAAGATTGCCTCCCTCCGTCTCGCGATCGGTACACCGCCAGGATCGCGCGCGCGTCGCATTGTTTTTAGTAGAAGATACCCGAGGAACGAACAGGTATGCGTGGGCGGACGGGGCGGTCGTTGCACAGGTGACCGCCGGTCACCCCGATGGCAGCACCACTCGGAGGGCCTATTTTCGACCGTTTCGACAACCTACGATTAGGAGCTATTTAAGTTCCAAGTATGTAGTGGAAACTGGAATCCAAAGAATCTGAATGATTTACTCAATTCAATGGAGAAGATGAAGATAGCCTTCAGCAATTGCTTTTGCATGTACTAATTAATTTTCTAGATCTAGATAATAGCTAAGAGAACGTAATAAGAAATAGGACACTGAAAAGGAGCCTCGAGATGTGGTCTTAATTATTTTAATCTCGTATCACCAAGTGTAGTTATTGCTGTAACAGAAATAACACGAAGGTCGAAACTCAGGCACAACCTCGTCGAGGCAAGGGAAAAGCTCACACCTCATCATGCTTTACGAACTTTCTAAAGAAAATTACGACGAGTGGACACGAAGGAAAACGACAATGGTATCAGATAACGGATGCGTATGAAATGGAGGCAGAAAGAGAGAGTCTTGCAAGGGGACTGATACAACAGAACGGGTTGGTATCCCGATTGCACAATGAAAGCAGAACCAACCGCCTAGCTTGCTCCGGGATCACCTCCCGCAGGCAGAACCTTTTAGTCCTTTTCCTCCGACACACGAGAATCACACGGAGATCAGGCTTGTCGCCTGGCGCAAAGATATGTAAAAGAAGAAAAGAGACAGGCGCACTTTTAAAATGTCCAGCGCTGCTGGGCAACAAATTGGCCAGGCGAGTTTTCCGGTTTTACGTCGTTCGTGCAAGGTAAAACGGCATCTGTTGTCCCTTAAAAGGAAAAATCGTGTTCACCCAATGCACCGTCGTTACGGTTTCTGTGTGCTACTCATTGGACTTCAGCCCATAGACATAGACAACTTTCACAAGCGATGCACACGTGTGTACGTTGCCCCAGAGTCTAATGAATTAGATTTCATGCATCGAAGCATTCTTTGTATTAAGTATCAAATTTCTGTTCAGCTCTTTGATTTAAATAATGATTACTAATAATTTCTATTATCCTGTTATCAATCAGGTTTTAAATAAGTAACGAGATGATCGATGAAACTTGAGTGGTCATAAAGCAAACTTCGGAAGGTGGGACAAGTTTTCGGAGAGGACGTTACTCATTGAAAGCAGCCACTTAGGGGAACAAGCGAGGTTCGTGTCTCGCGTAATCGCGGCCATTTCGGTGACAGCTCGTAAGCGACGTTCGTTGTCGAGGGTAAAAATTTATTTGGCTATGACGCGGCTACCGGTGGCGGGCCTCGTTGTCCGGGACAAATGAAAAATCGTTTGACGAGGCCCCGGAGGAGTCCGGACGCATACTACGTGGTCTGTAGGGAACTGCTCTGCACCGAAAGAAGGACGACGCCAGCGCAGCGGTGCACGGTGAGACAGGAGGCAACTCGTTAGGTTCGAAATAGTTGGACCACTACTAATTCAGGCTGACATAATTGGGGGTGTTTGTTACCTGCACACCCTCGTACCAACGCTCCGCGTACAAGATCGTATAACGAAGAAGAACATGGAAAACCTCTTCGGGCGATCCTAGGGGTCGATAGGCGATGCTATCGTCGCCCGACAGCTTGTAGCCCGGCCTGGCCTCGTCCTCTGTCCTCCCCCTTCTCTTTCTACCCTTCCTCCGTCGGCTTCTTCTTCGCCTCTGTCTTCAACCTCCCTACCGTCAGCCCTCACCAGTGCACATGCACACCGGCGTGTTTTTTTTCTCCTCTTCCCTATTCCCGCCACGACTTTTCCTTCTCCTAGCCCTATGCCCTATGAACTATCTTTCGGCTTGCCTTCCCTTTACCGTTTTCTCTACGATCCTCGTCCTCTTCGTGAAGTTCGTCCTTCTTCAATATATAAGTACTATGTACGTACTTCGAAGTATATCTATACGTATAGCTTACCTAGCCGATGACCTTTCGATAGCCAAGAGATAGCTAGATATTCGCGAACTGAAGAGAATTTCTAGTCTTCTGATCCGTCTCATCGTGAAATTCATGCGTACCATGCACGAACGAAATACCGAAAAGAGCAAGAATGTACGACTCAAATGCTCGACTCAATTTTTTGATAAAGTTACAACCCTTTCGTTATGTAATAATAAGTATTTAAGTAAACACACGTTTAAGCTTTAAAAAGAAAAATATTTCGAAATCCCATGAATTTACTTCGATAAACCAGTATCAGAAACTTGTCACGTTATATTTCATTTCTTTGATTATTCTACACATCGATTTGCCTCTGAATCGTCCCGCACACAGTTTCTCTATCTGCAACTTCCGTACTCGAAAGATTACAGGTCTGAATCAGAATACGAGCGCTTCGCATTTCTAGATCTCCGGGCTACGTTTACTCGGTAACTTCAGCTTGATTTACCGCGCGGCGTGACGGTAGATCCTGTCTGATATTTCATGTATTGCACGAGCCGCATCCGCGCAGCATTCTCTGTAGGATCATGCCACCGAGCCCGTTCTCCATAATTGATTTCGATAGGCCGCCGATAATCGCGGCAGACCCGCGCGACGCGACAATCGCGAAGACGTGACTTCGGTTTACCGTTTACACCCGTAATAATGACAATTCTATCTTGTTTTCTCTTATACATAAGCGCAACAGCTATAACGCTTAAGGATAATTCCTATCAAATAGCAATTCCGCGTGTCTCGTAAAATATAGAAACAGTTAAAAGTAGTATTAAGTAGATACGTTTTATAGCTACTGTAGATATACAGGATGAGTGAATAAGAAACATGGAAATATTGCATATAATAACTTATTATCTAATAATTTTATCTGAATATGCTGTGTACGAATTTATTATATGATGAAAATGATTAAATAAATGTATTTTTATATTTTAACAGATCAAAATGTATTTTAGTTAGATAGTTTTTATAATAAAATTGCGATCATTGGATAATTTTAAATAATATTGTTTACTGTCTTCGTCCTGTATACAGAAAGTATATTTCGTCATATCGATTTAGTAATTTTACAAAACAGACTTTGCAACTTCTGGGAGTTCACAAGTTTCTCTCGGCGCGCTTCGTCGAATTTTCCGATGTATCTTTTCAGACTGGTCGAAAAAGTTCGGATGTTTGCCCGGTCGGTCATACAAGCGAAAGGAAGAAGGAGAATAAGAAGACGGTGCAGTGACGAGGTCGACGTGCAAACATCTTGATCCTTGGACAAACAGCCGGCCACACGTATACGTGGTACGTATTCGGGTCGAAAAGCGACCGGAAAAATCCGCGGCCTTGTTGTCTCGGGAGAAGGCTTCTATTTGCAAGCGTGGGCTCGTTCGAGCTGGATTTAAAAACTCGAGTCAAGTGTGCCTGTTGATAAAAGGTGGAAACATCGCGCGTACGTGTAAACCGCGAGCCCTGTACACTGAGTGTGTTGCTTCGCCCTTAGACCCTACTCGAGCTGAATAACAACTTCACTCGACTAACAGTCACAGCGCGTGAAGAAAAACCGGTCGTAGAAAATCGTGAGATTTTCCAAATAACGTACCTCAAGGATCGATCATCAATTTTATGATAAAAATCTCTAAAAATCACTTTTTTAAACATTTGTACGGTAAGTATATCAATCAGTTAACTATGTTATGTAAAGTAACCCTTGTATGGCCACGTGGATTGCTTGAAAAAATTTTCCCAAACGCAAGATTAATATTAATGCGTATACACGCATACATTAATATGTATACTCGCATATAAATATGGATCACATCTACATTGAAGAAAGTTCAGGAAATTAAATTTATTGAAACATTAGATCAAGTATTCAACTATATGTGTGATTAACCTAATTACAATTTCGACGAACCGGTTTAACACTGTTTGTTACACTTCTCTTCCTTCAATTCAATGCAAACGATTAACCGATTCTTGAGAACTTTTTGCGTTTCCGGCCATCACGATATTTAAATGTATAACGTACAATTCGGATTCAACGTTTCTTTACATGGCCACTTGCCAAAACGATACCATTCCGTTGAATCAGATTATGTGATGTTTACAAGTGATCTGACTTTACTGCTTAACATTCATTTCGTTCAGAGTTTCATAGATAGAAATATGTAGAATACAGACGTATGCTCTCTGTCAAATTTTTCTTCACCTTAATAAACTTTATAGTCGGAGCAGTATTTTGTCACATGTTTGTCGCTTGGTGCAACGCAACACGTGACGAAGAAGATGAAGCGATGCCTGAGCGCTGCAAAGATTGTACATCATAAGAAACTCGTGTAATACGAGTCCGTGGCCCCTGACCGAGGCCCTCGTGTCGTGTTTACGGGTCCTTCTCGGACACGAGCCTTGTTTCTCTCAACCTTGACTTAATGGCCATATTTTTGGGGGCCCGTAGGCTGTAAATGTGACAAAAAACCGAGGCTTGTGAGCGCATGTTTCGCGTCTGTCATCGTCCACGGTGATTTCATCGGGTAGAACAGTTTCGCCCCATCCCTTCTCTTCTCTCTCTCTGTTAAATAAGCGATAAAACACGAAACCGATCCTCTTTTTCTGTCATCGAAACGAACCTCCGAAAACTACATGCATGTGTGTTTTCTTTGCGCCGTGAAACGATTTCGTTCGATGTTAGATGCACTCTGTTTTGCTTCTCTGAATTTCCGAACGATGTTCCAAAGGCTACTTCTAGGATAGTTTGTTTTCCTTTCTAGAAGATATCATGTAGAGCACAGCTTGTCATGATTTCGGATACAGTTTTTATGATGTCTCTTGACAGTTTCAGCTCCGTATCGCGTCAACCCTTCCGTGTATTAAATAATGAGAATGATGTGCCATTCTATTATACATTAATGGATGGAAAAATAAACGTGATCTCATCACTTTTGGCAAGTAATCTCAGACGAAATTATTAAAAAGAATTGAGAAAAGTTCCTTCAGTCGGTGGATTTGTCTATTTGCTAATTTGACCAAAGAAAATTGGAAAGATCGTGCAAAAAGTGAGACCGCGACCTGGCGTTATTTCGAAGCAGCAAATGACAAAGGTGACAGGGCGAGGAAAATCATGCCACGTACCGAATTTATGTCCCCCGCCGTCAAACGGAATAGCTGGCACGTTTCTGGCGTACGCGTTCTGAAAATACTCGCGCCGAGGGATACACGCGGCGTGGCGTGTACACCGATACACGTGTACACGTGGACACCTAATGTTATCTCCTTGTCACTCTCTCCCGGTCGGTTTGCCACGATTTACAAGGAAATCGCATCTCGGCGCGACGCCGCGGGCGACGTTATTCTAAACAACTCGCCTTCTCTCTCGACTCACTTTCCCCGTTCAACATCCACCATAAAATATTATTTATAGACTCGTTTTTATACGGTTCGTTTCCAACTTTGATTAATAACACATATCCATGGCGAGTATCAACTTTTATTTAGAATAAAATACAGTTTGAAATATTTTTGGACCGTGGAAATGTAGGGAGAGAGCTGATAAGAAAGCAGATGCAGAAAGGATTACAAAGTCGATTCTCGGTTGAAGTAGATGAACTAATGGGAGCTAATGGAATGTACTTCACGTACGGAAACGAGTAAATCGCATAAGCAAAGTGGCGCCAGTTAAGCGAGATAAGAAAACGACTGCACGATACGTGAATAAAATCTCGGAGGCGTCACGTTCGATTAGTATCCGACTATATCCGAGTATTCTCTATCGAATTTACGAGCACTTCCCGGACACTCAAACGGAGGAAGGAGTCAATGAGAAGGCGTGAAATAATATACGATTTCACAGAAATCGAGCGGGACGACACGAAACGATGGCGCAGCGGTTGCCTCCAGGATGTTGAAAATCACTATGTGAGATAGCTAAACAAAGCCTGGGAGGTTAAAGGGTAGAATGCTGGGTCAGTGTACAGATTAGAAGAAGGCGTTTCTCATCTCCATCGAGATACCGAACGATCCTTCCAGCAGAGAAAAATCCTTTAGAATCGGACAGAGGGAACAATAACGATGCGAGAAGTGCAGGCGCCTCGTTCAGAGCGGAGTGAAACTCAGCTCTCTCTCTCCACTTCTACAGTGTTATTTATCGACCAGATAAACCGTTCCGGCTGTTAAAATGTGCCGGTTTACATAAATACCGATAAGTGGACCGCGAGAGTCTTGGCGACATAAACCAGGCGCGAAAACCTCGACGAAGATGTAGTTTTGGTTGAAGGACGTGTCTCTCATTATTTTCGACATTCTTTTTATCTAAGTCAAGTGGAATTTCAAGTGGAAACGAGTCGCAAGGTTCTAAAAAATTTTAACGGAACATATCGGAAATTCTGTTTTAGATTTGATAACGGATAGTTGTGAAAACTATTTAAAATGAATTCGAGGAACTTTGAAAAATGCAAAAATCCTGGGTCGACCACCAGCTTATGAAATCTTTAATTTACTAAATGTTCCCTCGAATGCAACTTCCAGATTCTAGGGAATCAGCTAATCCCGCTAACCGTTAGCTACTAACGCGAACATTCAAGCACTTAGGATACATGCTGGCGCTTATGTCGGTTTCACTATACACGCATTTTAAGTGGGTGTTTCGTTAACAGTGATATCGTTGTATCCTAACCACTTGACAAAATGTTGAATTAAACCGAAACTAAAATTCAACATATAGAGCCATTAAACGTTTACTAATTTCCAAAGTTTCGTTTCGTACAAAGAAAACGTTCACTTAAATCTTATGCTTCAAACACGTATTTGTGTTCAGCTTTGATTCTCGTAGCCTCTCCACACAATTAATGTCTCGAAGACTGGTTTTAGTATCGATAATCAATTTCAGAGAGCTTCGTTTTTTTTCCCACTTTCTTCCCATCATTTAAGGGAGGTCGCGGTTCGGTAAGGTGCGTGTCGCACGCGGCGAAGAAACGCGTGGGCGCGATATCTGATCGCGTGCGTGCACACGCCGATCGATATCACGTGCGCAGATATATTCGACGACCGGATGAGAGATGGCCGGTGTCACGTACAGGTATCGAACAGTTTCCAGCCGCGCATCCAGTTGCGTTTCGATTGTTCCTCCACCGTCGATCGCCGATATCGTGCGTTCCGTCATTGTTGCGTCATACGTGTACACGCATTCCTTCTACGATTTGTCAAATTAACATACATTACACTCCATCGAATGGCAATCTCTGTAGAAAACACCATAAGACGTCGAAAGTTAAACGTTTCGTTCGGTAGAAAAAAAATTTTATAAATTAAGCGAAATTAGTTCTTAAATTTCTATTCTAATTACTTTTGCAGATATGCTATTTCATTGGTATAGAGTAGAATTTATTATTACTCAGCTGAATTCATATTCCATGACTTCCTACGACCTTATTTCCCCAGTCATAGGGTTAAACGATGCAAGCATGCGTCAAAAATCACGTTACACTGAAGTAGCTGCTAGAATATATGCATTTTGTATGAACTGTTCATAACAATGTGGCACAGCTTGTGATATTGTAATTAAAGCTGTCTAGCTAGGCTAGAATTTCTTGAATAATTTCGTAACGACGATCGTGATTTCCTTGCATAGAACACAATACTTATTTTTCTAACGAGCCATTGCTATTTGCGTCCAAATTGCATTTTCAATAAGTTCATTGTTTAATCCGTTGTCCACAATTTTAATAGTAAATCATATGTGTCACGTGTGTATAGTGTCACGTGTATTTCAGAAATGTAGCACATAACGCAAGCACGTGTATTTACCATTTCTTTTTTGTTAACTAATTTGAATTGCAAGACATTATTGCCTATTCTCGTCGTTAAATATAGTAGCATATCCAATTACGAGCAGACGTATAATTGACAACGGAAATCAGAACTTCTAATGTGCTTGCATAATTGTCGCCAAATTTCCGTATATTACTAGTAATCTTACGATGTATGTACGTACGTATATATAAAAAAGTGGCATTCCATTATGTTAGTCACGCGTGAAAATGAAACTGACAAGAGGGCAAACTAACCAAGGCTGTTTAATGTTACAGTGACATTGTCGATGAACAATTTACCGCATTACGTGCATCCGGAAATCGAAAATAGAACATAAAGAGTAAACATCAGTGAAACGAATAGATAAATAATTATCTCATTTTCATATGTTCATTTATACACAATTCATGTTTGCAGCGCGTGTAAGTAAAGCACCGAATTGTATTATTTTACATCTATTTCTTATCTTACTACGAATAAATCATTTACGTCAGGTTAAAGAATTGTTTCTTTGTATTTTAATAAAATCATGTTAATATAAGGAATTGAATATCTTGGAAGGTATATTTTATACGTGTTTCACTAAATGGCGTTTAGGTGAATCAAAGGTGAGCCAGGGATAGGTACGAATGTACCAGTCTGTCATCGGGGATCGGGAAAAAAGTTTGGCAGAGGCATTAAGTCACCGGGCCGGGTTATTTATCGCGCTCCGCGCCGCAACCCTTACCATACTCTGTTTCTTCCCTTCTCCGAGGGTGTGTCGTTGACAAGACTGCTCCTAATGAAAGCTCACCCTCAAAGGGACGCAGGCTCTTCGCGGCCTCTCGCTTGCGTACGCGTCAACACGCGACGACAATCGCTCAAACACCCATTATTTACGCGATTTTATTCACCCTCCGTTAAATGAAAGTTCTTTATCTCTTTTGCTTCCGCGAATCAATTTCAGCTTTCCCGATTCGTCCTCGTTGATATTCCCAAATTGGTAATGAGGAATTTACGTCGCAGAAATATGATGCTCAAATATTCACGGAAACTAATATTCTTAAGGATGTATTGGCTATATAATCAATTCCAAAAGTTTATGCACTTTACGAACACATTTTTTAAAAAGAAATCAGACGTCGGA
>NW_017176396.1:1138111-1170321 GCF_001652005.2 Ceratina calcarata | reverse complement strand
GTATAGGGAATACATCCTTAAGTCGCCTTTTAGGAGAAGAAATTTTCTCAATGTACACACGTATACAAAATGTACGAGCCACATAGTAGTGAAGTCATGCAAAATGCGCAGGTGAATTAAAATTCCTGCTTACTTCAGTTAGCCGTAGTTATTCGCAGCAGAAACTTTATTACTAAGGAAATGCAATCGAGAATAGGCGCGTAGCGTTCCGAGCAACTTTATTGTGAGAAATACTCTTGCAAAACCTTTCGAGCGATACTTACAGCTCCGCGCCTCAGGATCGCATTTTGCACTCTTCAGCCGCTATTAGTCGAACGATCCCCATGCGAAACGCGTTCTAGCGCGAAGTTTCTCATCGTTTCGCAGCGGGAACAGCCAGAAAAACGAGCGGTAGCCGCACGTTATCGTTTTACCATCCACGTATCGATACGCGATTTTTCCGTTTCGCTCGATTCCGTTCGCGGTCGAGGCTAATTGTGCGATTTGTTCGACTGATCCGCGTACACGGCCGCCTTAATACACGCCCGATGATGAAACCGCGAGGCGAGCACATCGCGGTAGGAGCTGCTCCTTATCTTTATAGGTCCAGTTCCAGTCAGCGAGCGCTGCTTTTGGCTACTGGCTATTTCTCCCTTCCTTTCTACCCAAGAACACATACCCACTGTAAACCATGCTGCACGGTGTAACGTTCACTGATAATTTTGTATTTTTATTTATCGCTATGCACCGTATCGGTGAGTTAATTACAACGTGCGTTCCGAATCTTGAAACGCCGGCGACTGTTTCTAATGCGAATTCTTCGTTGGAGTGGAATGTCGATTCATTACACATATTAGAGATAGTATAGAGTGCGATATCGATGCGCATAAAATATCGACAACTCGTTAAGTACAAGTCTTATCTCACGTGAGTCTGATTCATTTCATCTCTATCGGTTGTGCTTATCTGTTTACTGTCTTGTCTGGAAAATTTTCAAATTACTTCATCAATTCCGCATGCCAAACACGACTCTTTACTTTTTTTTTATATATATTCTTAATGATTTCTGTATACCGGCTTCAATAAGTTGATTAAATTAATTTTGCATTTCAATTACTTTCTATTAAACTGATAGATTCGCGAGATACACACATTCCTTCGGTCTAAAACGAAAACGAGAATCATAATATCGTACGGCATCCACTTAGCTCCGCGTTTGACTATCAGTTCACGCATCAACAGCGAAAATCCACGATTCCCGGCCACCGGTCCCATAAACTATCATTCCGGTTGATGATACACGCGCGATTCTGGTTCTCCAGTCCATCTTTAGGCCATGCAAATTGAACAAACTCATTAAAGTGGGTCGACTCCTCGAATATCGTCGGTTCGCAGCTGTTTTCGTCGATACTCTTCGACAACCGTGTATCTTAACACGAGAAGAAAACGAAGTAACAATAATCGTAAAACGCCGCCAGATAACCAGGAGCGGGGACATATAAAGTTGTCGCAGCGACGAGGAATCAAAGAGAAAGACGACGGATCGGAGAGAAAAAGTGGACTGCGTGGATTCGTTGCAACGAACGAATCACGTTGAATGAAGTATTTTACAGGCAAAATTGATTCAACGAATGAATGGAACTCGTTTCTACGTAATCCTGTTTCCTGTTAGCATAATCAGGTCTAGAGACTACTGGGTGAGATGCGGCAAATGAATGCTCGCGGTTGTTCCACGCGGGGAACGCGGTTATAATTGATATTTATAGTAGCTTCCTCGATCTTCCTGATTGACTGAGGAGATCGACGAGGAACAGAGGAAGCTTGTCCCTGGCTCGTATCGCCGAGGAAATTATGTCAACGCCGATTCCGTCGCGGTTTCACGAGTATAAAACGAAACGGGAACAATACGTTTATTGTGACTGTTCATCGTCTTAATGCGTTCATTTGCGTTTTACGCCGAATGAGTACAATACAAATGGAAAGTCATCCGATCTGTCACGAAGTCACGTAGACGTATCGCTATTCAAAATTCCCTCCGTTACATGAGTAGATACGAAGTTATTGCAAAACGATCATCAGCTTATTTCTGATTATCTCGCATTTAAGGAACACGTGTTAAAAGTTTGAAGCGTTATCGGTGTAACCCATTAGGAGCGCGTCCATTTCTCCGGTATTTATTCCGGTTATTTAAAACGAGACCAGTCGTCAGTCCACTAGTATGTAGAGCATCCTGAACAGAGATGCCAAACGATAATTAAGTTCCAGCGAGGAGTTTCAGGCGAATTGCTCTCCCTTTCGAATCTTTATCTTCCAACAACGTTCCTCCTCTCACCTTTTTCTTCTTCCTTCCCGTTTCCCTCGTCGCGCGGCTTTCCCCGGACCGCGTGGATTGTTACGAAAGGATTTGCGGTAATCCTCGATCTAATTTGCATGCTGATGGTAATGGATGTATCATCCCTTATTCCTCCGGTTTTGGTGCTACCGACTCTCTATCCGGTCGTCTACCGTGCCGTTAACGACGCGACGACTCGTTCGCGGCGAATGCAGCTGGTCGGACACCTTATCTCAAGGTTAGTCGCACCTGTCCCTCGAAAGCGTCGTTGAACCCGATAAAAACCCGAAACAGGACCATGGATCGATGCGTTCGACCGTTCGCGTGACTGACCCGAGCGACTCCCTCGGATCCGTAATTAATGCAACTTCGGGACCCGGGGGATGACGAGCTTTTGATATACGATACTTTAATGTATCGCGATCAAGGTCCTAAGGCCTAACGGCCACTTAAGGCGTAACGAAATTATGGAAATCGCGGTAATCCACCGTGGAATCGGTTTAGGCGCCGTGCCCGACCGTCCTAGATTCCTCTCGGCTCACGGTACTCTTCCCCTTACTTTGATCCTTAGAAATTCTAGGTTTAACCGCGTTCCAAGATCTTTTTTCCTACTAATCGATCCACTGCCGAGCTTTAGACGAAAACTGTTTTGTACATTTACGATATGCCAGTATTTCGTGAAAATAATGAAATCATGACGTACTCGACATGACTGGGTTAACGACGCTGATTACCAACCGGACAGGTGGCAGCAGTTAGTCGTGTCCTGCGGTCCGAGCAAGGACGCGGTCAAAGACGCTGCCGGCGGTAACTGGTCGCATATCCTCGCGGATCGGTCAGCAGAGCGTATAAGGGAACCGATACTAGCTGGTATACAGCAACCGATCGCATGCTGGAGAACCGTGCAGCTACCACACGAGGCGGAGCATGAACGAGTGGACAAAATAGGAAGACGAGGAAGAACGCCCACCATGGGCCCATAGGCCTATCGGAGTCGACGCTGATGGAAAAAGAACTCGACTGTTAACAAGATGGTGCTGCTCGCTCTCTGACACCGTGCACAAGGCCCGCTAGCCGCGCCGGGAACAAGCTTTCTCTTTCGCGGCCTCTCTTTTCCCTCCTCGGTGGAGTACCCGGCGACCGGCCGGCGCCTTTTCCTCTTCGTCTTCCTCCGCTTCACGTTCACCACCCTCTTTCAATATGGCCGACTTCCCTCACCCTTTCGCAAGACGACCTTCCTAGCCACCGTCTCGTCCTGTCGCTTCCTGTCTCTTCCTTGCCTGACCGCTTCCTCTCGCCCGCCGGCCCGCTCTTTCCGAACATTCGTGTAATCGGCCCCGGCCGATAGCATTTTGTTCCGACATTATCGAATACACGTCGCTTACAGATAGTTGCTACGAAACGACTCCCGAACTTCCTCTCTTCAACGATCTCGGCTATCTGATTTATATTTACCGAAACAATTTACACCTTTGTTGCTTTCACTCATTGAAAGCCAAGATTCTTGAGGTTCACGACACGCCACGTATAGCCCGTCCAGTCGCGAGGAAAATGTATTCCATTTCGTGTCGTTATTGATACCTGTGTTAGGTATCAGGCTATATTTTTGCGCGGGTGCAAATATCGGGTAGCTTAGATACGTGAGACGAATTATCGGACGGCGGGTAGCCGCGCGTGAACGTTGTGCTGATTACACGATAGGTTTAAAGGTCGGGGAACACGACATGTAGACATTTCTAAGTGGGTCACGATATCTGTATCGGCTCGCAGAGCGCGGGACGTGGGAGAGATTAGGGTTGCCGGTGGTAATCTTAGCCCCGGTTTCCATTTAATAGTTACGGGATACAACATCTAAGAATGTTCGCGTGCGATTTTACTCGCTAATAAAGAGGGTGGAAAAAAGGGGACGTGGTGGGAAGAGGGAAATTTCGCTCGTGATCGTACCGTCGCGACGCGAGAACCGCCGATTGCACCGAGATAACTACAGGGGGGTTGCTTGTACGACCCCGTTCAACGTAATTGAGAAAGGAAATTATCGCTTTCGGTAGCAACGTCGCCGCCGAGGTTTATCGTGAAACGTGATCGCGTGTACGGTAATTTTCAATTGTTGTAAGAAACCGACTGTGCCCGCTAGCAATTTCGCTATAAAATATGCGCGCCGTTTCACTTGACAATATTTGAATGCAAACTAATGTATCCATTTCTTAATCGCGTTACTCGAATAAAACTCCGGATAGAGTTTATGTACAATCGTTTCAACGTGAAGGGTATAATAATTTTTCCTGCTTGTTCCAACAATTGACTCCGATAAAATACTTTGCGCATTTTTGCAGACAGCCGTTGGCTACCGCAGACCCTAAGTTTAAAAATCGTTGCTCTAAATCTTTAGCAAGTTTCCCACACGGTAGCCAAGAACAATTAACCATTCGATTCGGAGCAACCGGAGGGGAACATTCCGATCGGCGAGCGCACACGGGCGGTCCCGGCCCTTTGAACGGAACGGTCTGACGACGACAGGCGATCATTGGCGTGGTACGTGGCGCTAAAGGGCCGACTCGGGGCGCCGTGGAATTTATTGGCGCGTCCGGCGCGTTTCGGTCTTCTAAATGTAAACGAAAATCTGTAACGCCCGACGAGGCGTGCACGGGACCGCGGAACGTCCTCCCCTAAAAGGGCGCCTATCCTGTCGATGGTAAAGAAGAAGAAGTAACGGCAACGGCCCTTGAGGGACGGGGGCGGGTGAGAGTGGCAATCGGATTTAAAGGGGGCCGCTGATCGACCAACAACAAGTGGCGGCGGCTCCTTCAAAGGATCTTCTACCTTGCTTCTGCACTTCTACCCGTAGCTTCCTGTCTCCCTTCTCTGTTCCCGTCTCGGTCGCTCTCGCAACCGGGCGACAATCGGGTCGTCGTGGTATTTTCTCCTAAAATGCCCACACCTCTCCGTCGAGGTCCGGTCGTGGCTCTCCCATTAGATTAGACGCTTGGTGTGGGATGCCGCGGCGCACGAAAAGGGAGCCTCGCCTAACTCAACACGGAGACGCGAAACCACCGACAACCGGGGAAAAAAGGACGAGGCAGAAACCCGCGACAACGCTACTCCCGGCTTAACGATGTGCCGCGCGTTAGCGATCCGTGTGTATACCTACTAGACGCACCGTTGTTCCTTTTCTTACGGTGAATCGCGATACTTCTTCAACGATTAATTTGAAATTCTGCTCGTTCGTCGAGTCGAAGTTGCGTCTATCTATCTATCTAGTACCAGAGTCGGAGAAAAATTCGTAGATGATACGCGAGGAAAAAAATACCAGGATGCGATACGAAACGCCGGAGGCGGTGGAAGTTGGTGTCGCACGAAAGGGGGTGCTATAAATTATAGCCCGTTGCCATTAGCAGGGCATTTAGTGATAATGCGAGCGAGAAAGGGGGGGTAGGAGGGCGTAAAAGGTACAACGCCAATCGCGGGAGTACGCGGGGTCGCGGGTCCGCCTACATCTGTTGGATCCATATAATCGTTTATACGGTCGAGCCAGCTGATGCCGGCCCATGCCATATAACCAACTTGTATGCAAATTATATTCATGCAATGGGATCTCATACGATTACGTAGCCGGTACCCGGGCGCGAGTTTACAGCGGCAACACGCGTATAAACCTCCGCCGGATAGATAGCCGTGTTTCCTCCGGCACTGGTGTAGAAGTAAAGCCAACGCAGACACCGGAGTTATATTATAGTGTGTTCCACCGTGTTCGTGTTCGTATGCAACCGTTCGTTCGCACCTACTACCTACGATCGCGCGCGCGAGAGACCCGTTCGGTTCTCGGTTCCGTTCCCCGCTCGAAAACGCCGCCGCTGGTTGCTGTCTCCTCGTTATGCGCGCACACGCGCTTCGCCCACGAGCCAGTATCTGGCCACTGTTCAATTATGTACCAGGTCCGCAGCTTACCAGTAATTTCCCGAATACCGCGATAATCGGTGTTATTATCATAGCGCGCCCCTACCTGCGCTACTCGCTTCCGTTCCAGGACCGCCGCCTCCTTTATAGTCGCGTTCCTCGTGTCGTTCGCGTTATTGCAGCATCGGCGGCTCGCGCCGTGCCACGCCGCACCGCACCGCTTTCCTACGTTAATTGGACGAGACCGTGTTACGGTTTAATTGTCGCTACTCTTAATTATGGCGCTTGTATCGTAGTCGAGCTGTGTCGCGCTCTAAATTATCTTTCGAATCTGTACCCGCTTGATCGGCTAGCGATAGTCACCGAACAGCTACCTCAAAATTAAACGATAATCACGTCGTTGTTAGTTACCTCTGCGAAAAGCTAATGAAAGCTATAAAAACGACGCGAATAAATAGATCAGTTTAGAGATAAATAGTCTACGTATATTTAGCCATTGCAATTATTCAGCGTCGTCGATAATAAATCAATGCATCAAAATTATTAAGCATTATGTTACTGTTTATGAGAACGGAACGCTGACGCACTTTATACTATATAGTCGTATCGTTATTTTCACCTAACGAATGACACATCAAAGAGAGGGTGTACAAACCACGCGACGGAAAGCGAGCATGTAAATCGTTAAATACCGATCATCGTGTGCCAACTTGGCTCTTACCAGCTTAACTTCAAATACAGCATACGTCCAGCTTGTTACACTGATTATAACATCGACCCGTTCCTATTTCCCGATCGAAATGATCGCGGCAGCCGCTACTTCCTCCCGTCCCACGGGGAAACGTTTACGTTTCTCGGAATGCGCTCCCGCCGCGAATATGAATTGATACGGGACGGCAATAATGTTCTTTGATAAACGGTTTGTGCGCCAGTGGGGAAGCAATATTAATTAGGCAATGGTACTACCACGTGCTCCTCACTCTTAGCACACACCGTACGTAGTATTTAATCCCGTAAAATTTACCTCGATGAGAATATGACGTTTCCTCAAGTTCCAGTATCATTAGTAATCCTATACATCAACATTGACGTTATTAAAAATTTTTCAGTTTTGTATAGTTATAGTAAAATAAAATAAAATACTGTAAGAGCATTGGAGTAGTTTGAAGAAATTTGGTCACATACAAACGAAGTATTTTTGCGATTGAATTATTAGGACACGACTATGTCTCCTTGTGCATGTATCGTACACGTTGATACATTATACAAGCGGGCATTCGGGCGTGTATTACACGAAGTAACGATGGATCCCCGTCACGGCAATTTCTAAGATTACAACCGAGTTTAACCGTGAGTACAAGCCCTCTGCGAGCACGCCGAAGGAAATTGCTAATCGTCAAATCTGTCGCATTGTTGCGGGATTTTGTCGTGATCCCGTCTTCTCTCGACTAGATTAATTCTCCACGCTCGTCGCCAAGAATATTGTAGCAAAGTTCCGAAGACTAAACACCTTGCAAAATTGAAATCTTATGTTCCAACTATTTGGTACTATTAATAAGCCTGACGCAACGAGTCTTAATAACATAAATTCCGCCCCGAATTCACCATGTAAATCATTTTCGCATTTATGAATGGAAGTGAGAAATTAAGGGAAAAAATTGAACAACAAATTCAAGTCGATCGGAGTACGGTACCGTCACCCTGGCGCGACCTTAATGCATTTCCGCATTTTCGCGTCGAGAAATCCGCGTAGCTAATTGGATGGGGGTCGCCAGTGCGGGAGATAATGGATATTAATTACCACGTCTTACTTTCCGCGGCATTAAACATTTTCTTGAAGACGGGTGGACGGGTGGCGCAGGGTGGTCCACGGAGTGGGAGGGGGACCTGTGCGACCACCATCCCTCATTGTTAGCTCCTTTAAAAAGACTCCGTCCCCCGTTAAGTATAATAAGTAAGAAGTCTGCCGCCCAGCCGACGCTCGTTCGTCCCTATGCCTTCTTCGTCTTTTCGCAGCCGAAACCTGCCACCCCTCGCTATCCTCCGCCTCCTTATAATCCATCTAAATTTTAAGAGCGGATCAGCGAATCCCCTGGAAAACTTTGCCACGGAGTTGCCGCGGTAATCCATTTAAATAATTCCCGTCGAGGCAACACGGCGCGAAAGGGGTCCTCCTCTCTTCCGCGTTCGACGCTGATCGTTGTCATCTCCTCCAGCCGTCGTCTCTGGCCGGCGCAGCGACGTTGCAACCCGTCGCGATGCTCTTGAATGTTCGCCACCGTGAACCATCGCGGGGGTGGTTGAAGGAGAACCGATCCTCAACCATCCATTTCCTACGGCGCGTTTCTTTTGTCAGCCGCACCAACTAAGATATACTGTCTCGAAGGTCTTTCAGCAATTAACGCTCGCCTTGGTTCTAAGTTGATTTTCATTCATCCTTCAGATGCGAATTCCGTGTCACCGCCAACCGAGAATTGATTCCTCGAAGAATGAGGAAATAATGACAAAATTATAATGATCTCTCGCCGTGCCTTCGTGTCAGTTCAACACGCGAGATAAGTATCGAGATATATAATTTTTAATTTGCGAAGTGGGACTCGTGGCGATACAACGTTGAAAGTGGCCAAGAAATTCATCCGTATCCTCTGCGCGCTGCTGTACACAGCTCGTTGCGAATTCCCAAGTTAATGGATCGGGAGCACTCGCGGCGAAACGAAGTTGTCAGCGTTGTCGTTCACCAGCTTCAAAGCGATCGCAGGGTGCGGCCCTGTTTCTCCTCTAGGACGGGCCTCTCGCGCTCGCTGCGCGCACCGTCGAGCACCGATAACTCATCGGGACCTCTGCCCTTACAACGAGCCATCACCGTGAGAGGGAACGCGTCCAGGGACCTAGCGCAGCGCGGCGGCCGCCGAATGATTAATGAACGGCCGCGAAAATGTACTCGGATTAGCGTCGTCCGGCGTGCCGGAGCTTGTTTCTGTGCGCAACTTGTAACAAAGATTCTTTTCATCAGTCATCCGGATATTTCTAGGCCGTTTAATGGACCGGACACGCTGCAGGAAATGTAACAGCCGCTTGTCGGAGATCGCCACGGACCATGCCCGCTTCTAGTGAACTAATAACGGTAGACAGACACCTTTCCGTGGCGCTCCTTCAAGATCGTCGCTGCGGTTCAGAAACCTCGTGCCCAATGGTCGATGAAGACGTTGTTATATGGTGCGATATATTTAACGTGAAATTATCTCTCACGTAGAATTCAAAAAGGGCCTAAACTTCTTAATCAATTTTTGTTGTCATTCATTTATGGCACAATTAATCCTTGACTTAGCCTTTGCTAAATCGCGTATAAGTTGCGATCGTTTGAATCGTTGGGGATCAAGAGTGTCCGTTTGATCTCAAACTACCCTAATCCGAGTCTTGAGAAGCTAGCAATTCGTCGACGCTTCGTTCTTCTGCTCGTCCTAGTATACGACTTCTAACCTCTGCGAGCCAAAGCTCGACGGCTTGATGGATGGACCGACGTCGCGTAAAATATACGCGCGTTCGCGTCGGTTGAGAAGCGGGATCATTCGAGCGTCGCGATGCTAGTTTTACGTACGAGCGTCGAAATAAAAGCAAGTGGTTCGTAGCGATGAGTGCAAGCGCAGTCCTCCAATTTCTGTTCAAGTTCTCAAACTGATTCACACGGAATAGAAAATGATTTGGTATAATCGTGTTTTCACAAATTTCCCCTATTGTATTATAATGTAGAACAAGGAAAAAATCGATATTCTATTTCTGTTAAACTAATTTGCAAAACAGTAAATTAACATAAATGTTTGAGGAACTAAGTTCAAATATTTTATGCTTTCAAGAATTCAGGCCGAATGTTCATTTTGAAAACATTTTGTCAGACAGCTAATCTACGAATTAAGTCCATCGCTAAGTAGAAGTTCACAGGCCGAATCGAGTGCATTCCGGTTTGTCGTAGTCGCCGCAGCCGTAACGTCGACGGAACTATTCCCGTCCGCGAATCCCATGAATCTTTTCTTTCGACCCTTTCACGTCGACTCGGGAACCCTGGCTTTTCAAGTCGTCGTCGTTGCAAGTACACGCTGCTCTTTCTTCGCGGAATTGTCGATGATTTGTTATCGAGGCGTGTCACGAAGGCGTCAACGCGTCGCACGGTCGATCTACGCGCGCGAGGCACGCCGCGTGGAAGGTACGACGCTCGAGAACGCGTATCTGTTTCGCGGATGCACGCTGAAAGCGCTTCGCGACGCGGACACGTGTTCCAAACTTCTCGTACTCGCGTTCCATGCGCGACAACGCGCTTTCGACACGGTACGCTCTCTCATCGCTCGCGTACATCTTTGATGTTCGACCAGCTGCCATACTTTCCGCCTACCTCGTATTCGAAGTAAGTGTCGAAGAGGAGGACAAGACAGACGAGTAGCGTACACGCTACGCCTATCGCCAAGTGTTATACACAATGCGTCCGCATTACGCAACGCCGTTTACGAGGGTACCGATTTATATTTGTCAGCTTCTTCGACGCGCCTCTACTTAACGGAGCCTATCGTCAGCCTATAAGACCTAAGTATTTGACCACGGTGCCACCTAAGCCACGACCGCGACCCCTGTCCTCGAGGATTTGCCGCGAAAACCCTTCTCAGTTTCGGAGGTGATCAGTCACTGGTACCTACCACCCTCGGATCCGGTCGGAGAGCAAACAAACTTGCCGCCGCTGACTTGACCACAGGGTAAAAGGTGACGGGGATCGCAAACGACGCGTCGAAGCTTTGACGAATTTTATACGGAAACGCGTTGCCCTTTCGAAGGTTCCGCTAAACACGAGCGTTAGGAAATTCGAGACTTACGAGCATTCTTGATATTCTGATTTTTCAAATTCAACAAAATTCTCTTTATTTAAGTATACTAGATATCCCGCGATTATGACAAATGATTTGAGTTCATCAGAGTTGCACGATTCGCGAGCGAACTAATTTTTAATCGAGCAAAATCACGAGGCTACGCGGCGCGACGCCGTCAAAACAGCAAGGAAGAAAGTTGGCAAGGATTTCGGTTCGGTGGCCGCTGAGCGGCAAGAAACGCGAAGGGAGCGTCCAATACCGCCACTTAATGCCGCGGCTCGAAATTAATTAAACTTTTGCGTTCGTTCTCGGAGCTCTGTGAGGATGGTGGTAGAAATAAAACGTTGATGACACGGCAAACCCGGTCCCGCAAAGCCCCCAGCCCCGGCATCGTCGCTCCTTAATGGGAAAAAGGTAAACGAATTCTCACGCTGTTCCTGATAAAATAAAACGGACTCCGCGCCTCTCCTTTTCATTCGGGCGCCAACGAGCGGAGAACGAGGGCGGTAAACACGAAACCATCGCGATACGAAATGGGGTCCGCGTCCCCCGGAGATATTGAATGCTGGAAAATTTGCTCGAGTGTTGGAATCGTCACCCTCTTTCCTTCTTAATTATTACTTCGTACGACAGATTTGATGAAAATTGACACGATTAAAAGAAGTTACAGGACTACAAATTTCTTCGATACAAGTACCAGCCATTTGATCGAATAAAAAAAGCAACGTGATACTCAAATACAATGCAACGATGATCTCATTACTAACTTTATATTGATTCAAGTTCATATAAGAAAATATAATAACTTCTGTAGAGTTAGGAATTAGGATACAAATTAGATTTGGAATTCTCAACTTTCTTCGGATGGATGGAATCACAGAGTTGAACAGAGGTACGTAAAATAATCCAACTGGTAAAAAGACTTTTTAAGGGGATGATGGGAAGTGAAGAGGTACAACGTGGCGCCACTTTGGGGACGGTAGCCACTGTCAAACGCGCAAAAAGTGACCAAATCGAGAGTGTCGGAAGACGGCCAGCTAAGGCAACACAACCAGAAAGGGGGAACAGACTATAAAACAATTGACGCGCGCGCAGATCGGCTAAACCTGTTTTCTACTTCGCCAGCCACGCTCGAAATTTACCTCGAGTTAAACTGCTTGAATTAGACGATGCATTTAGAAATTACCTTTCATTGTAACAATACCATTAATCTCCCTTGAAAGCATCTTCCATAAAGAAATTAATAAAATAAACCCAGTGGCACAAGCTCGTCTCGTTGGATTATGAAGAGCGAAAAAATCTACCGTTTATTGGATGGAATAACTGGGGATGAAAAAGTTAACCGCAACGGTAACCGCGAGATACGTGTCCGTACAAAGGAGTCAACCCCTCGGAGCGAGTCGAATCTCATAAAGTCAGTCGGGCTCGTTGCGATCTCTCCGGTCGGGGGTAAACACAATCGCGTCGAGCAATTTTTGCGACGCTTTGACGATTCCTTTTTTCGCCTCCCCGTGCGATTTCCGCGCGGCACCGAGCCGCGTCCTTATTCCCTAAATTGTTCCCATTCGAGGATGAGCCGGCGGTTCGTCCCTGAACGGCTCGTTCGCGCTTATAAATCTCAGCCCCGAGCGGTGGCGTTGTCGAAGATGAGGGAGAGAGACGGAAAACGAAAAACGAGGATAGGATGGATAGGAGATAGAGGAAGAAGGGGCGAAACGTTTCCCACAAAGCGTTTCGCCCGCTTCTTTATCCTCCTCGCTGCAAACCAGCTCTTTATGGAGTCAACTCTGATCCGCGAGATGCGGGAACCAGAAAGAAAGGCCGAGGAAGGAGTAGATCCGTCCTCGGAATTCCTAATTCTACGAAACCGTCGGAGAATTCCAGAAAGGTTCCATTCACCAACCTGGGCCCGGGCATATCATTAGCACCGTTTCCAGGTACGCCCGGGGCCCGCTGCTCCGTGTGAATGACGAGTTTGGTGACTCTCCCCGAGCCTGTCGTCTCTCTCGTTCCTACGCTACACAGTGACCGTCGTCTCCACACCACCGCAGGTCCTCCCCGAGTACCCTCCGGAGTATCTCCCTTCGATTCCTCTTAGTTTTTTGTCTCTCCTCGTTCTCGTTCGTGTCCGCCTTTACGGTCCTCCTTCGTGTTCGTCTTACGATACGGACGCAACGAAACTCGAGAATGATGTTTTGTGAAATTTCGTTCGACGATCGGATCTCCTCGTGGATTTTTCGAAGCTAATCGACGATACCTCTGAGGGGTGTCGTCTAAGTGGCCGACAGGGTCGAGCACAGTGGAGTGACACGACGCGTAGCCTGTTCGCTTTTCTCTTCGGAGCTTGTTACACGTCTCGAGCGTGGTCGAACGAGAAAGCGTAGCACGGTGGCCGTCGAGTGGGCGGTTTTGTGCTGCGAACCGGCGAGACCCGCAGCGTACATCGTCGTTTCTGGTCGGGGCCAGGATGCAATGAACGTGGTCCGCAGGTAAGCCTCACAGGTACGTACCGAATCGACAACGACGACAAGAGAACCCTGCTGCTGAATGGCCAGACGAGGACCTCGTTAACTATGGCCTTGGCGCCGTTCGAGATGCCCGCTTTGATATCGCGCCTGAAAACTTCCAGCCAGCTTGTGGACTCGTGGCCGCTTTCTCACCTCGCCTCTGCTTCCTCTTTTTTCCTTTTACCCTTCTGTTCTCGCTTTTATAACTTTTTACTCTACGAAAGAGTTCCACCTTCGATCGATTGAATCGAGCATCCTGTCGTCGACCGATCCCCCCTTTATCGTGTATGGAAACGAAAAGGGGCATGAACCCGTACCGAAAGAACAGAGCATCCGATCAACTTGCAGAAAGCATGTGTCCTTACTGATTCTTATCGTACATGCGATAGAATACAAGATCTTGAACAACTGTTTCTTTAGAAACAATTGACAATATTTTTATCGAGAATTGAATGGAGTGGCAGTACATTATCATATTTTCATCGTAACATTTGCGGCATGTTTGTCTCGTATCAGAAACGGATCGATGGAAAGCACGCGGTTTCCATTTGCACTATATTTGCTCAATGAGTTTCGAAATCTCCATTCAGTCGGTTCGAACGCGGCTAGCTGGAGAACGGTTGAATGATCGATGTCGTGGGTGGTCAACAGAGGAGGACAGCTGTGTGAATGGGCCCAGTGTTCGATGACTCGTTTATGTAGCTCGTTATCAGCTTACACGCGAATATCCGAATGACCCCAGTGGCTCTACGCTTCGGCAAAAACCGTTTATTGTTGTGCTCGTTTATGCGTTCGACCATTATTCGTTGAACCAACGATCGCGTCGCTGATAAGACAACGATACCGCGAAATTGAATGCTGGTAAGATCGGAGCGCAAAGTTACGAGAAAATCAGAGTTAGATGATTCGGGTGATAAGCGGGCAAACAAATTGAATTTTTATCACGCCCCGATAAAAATCGATCATCGCGCGGATATCCATTGGTCAAATTCGTAACTCGCTATCGGGGCGAAAGAATAATTTACGGCCCGGCGAGAGCTGTCATTTAGCAAAATTACACGTCGACGGTAAATTATTGATCCTTTAATCGCTTTGATTGCACTGACACGATACACCGTTCGGCCATCGAACACGCGATCATTACGCGAGATAAAAAACGTGTTCGAGAATCGTAACACGTACGATGCAAATTTATTCGCTTGTTTGCCGGGACGCTTAAAAAATTATTTCAACATCGGCAAACAGTTTTGCGCAAATGGTCGACGTTGTCGCGCGAAACGTTTACCCGTTGCCGAGCAGTTGTAACCGGGTCGCAAAAACGCGTCCGAACCTCTCGATGATATTTTTCAATCACATTTTCCCTCTATTTTTTTGTTTATTTGTACATACACGTTGTCGGACATTGCGTGCCGACAAATTACCTATCGTTCGAAATGTAAAATCGAACGAGAACCCGAAGCTAAATCTTGAACCACACTCGCCGACGAAATCGGCCAAATGTTTCGCAAAACACACTGATGATTTATCATTCGACTAACGTTCACTACTGATTCGTGTAGATGTTCTTGTTAGCGAATTCTCTTCTAATCATCGCCAACCAACTCGTTAGCCCCACTGCTTTTGATGTCACCGACACTCGCCAGAGCGATTATTAATAGTTCCACGAGTGCTCATTTTTCATATCAATATCCTAGGGCGTTCGTTTCAACTTTAATCACGAGACGATTTCGGCCCGATTCGTCGAATGTTACGACGTCGAACAGAGGCGCGAGACGATATAAGCAGAGAAGAAACTCTTACCTTTGGAATAGTTGGCAGGTGATGTTTGAACGGCATCCAAGATCATGTTGAAACCAGTCGAGCCTGTAAAGCGACGATACGTATTAATAGACTATTAAGGTAACAGGGTTACCAGGTGTTAGTGGAATGAAATAAAACTGACGTGCATGTGACACAACCCTGATGCATACACAGTCACGGAAAAGGAAAGATGTCTTTTAACTGTGCGAGTTACATTCAGGCGTTCACCCCGAATGAAGAACGCTTAAATAACGTCCACAGATATAAAAACGTATACAAAAATGTTTTAGTGCCTGATCATTAAAAACGTATAATACAACAAAACACATTACCGAATGAATTATTTTAGAATTACGAAAGAAAATTCGTAATATTTTCATAAATACTTAAAGTTTTGCTATGTCTTCCAGTGCTTCCATTTGTCAGAATCTCGTTTCTTAAAAATTGAGTAATTCGACGAACGTTAGGTCGGAAAGCTCGGACATCGTTAGTTCGCTATTGAAAATCGCGTGACAGGGACTCGGTTAGCACCGTCCGCGATACAATTTCCGTGAGCGTAGACACGGGGCAAGGAAAGTCGACGAGGGGGCTACACTGGCTACAGGGTGTGTGACGCGGTCGCGGGTTAATAATAATTCGCGGCTGGGTTGCCGGTGTTCGGATAAGATAACAGGAAAGGCTGTTGGTAATAGGTGGTAGGTAGTCGCCAATGCGAGGCAGAGAGGGAGACGCGTATATCGACGGGGCTGGGCGCGAGGTGGACAGTGGAAAGAGGGAAGCCGCGGAATGGAGTGCGCGAGAAGAGAATGGAAGAGTGAACGAGGAGAGAGAGGACTAGGCGTGTGCGCGGCGTAGAACATACGCTTCATTAACGGATCATCTCGTGTTAATATCTACTTTATCCTGGGGCTGACCGTATCAGCTCTGGCCAGGCGCACGGATACCAACAGGACGCGCTGCGGGCCTGCAATCTACCCTATCTCGTTGGCGCATCATCGTCCACCGGCTCCACAGCCAGCGCCCTGCCGAGAGCGAGAGAGCACGGTTCGATCTCACCTTAGCCTCTTCCCTGTCCTTCCTCCCTTCGCGTCCTCTTTCATGCACGCCAGTCCTCTCCTCGGCCCCTGTTGTTCCTCTGTGTCCTCCATTTCATCGGTAGAAACACGTCAAACCGTCAGCGACACTTCACTCCCACGATCCCGGCGCTAGCGCGCGCACACACAGATTTTCTCATTAACGGGCGACAATGTCCGGGGCCCGGGGATCGATAACGAAACTTCACCGAACTTCACCGGTGGTGATCGCCGCGGTAGGTGGTAAGGTTGCGTGTAATTGGACATTTTCTGTATCTTTAATGTATCTATCGCGCCCAGAACGTAATTGCCGGCAAGTCGTCCTCGTTGTTGCCTCAGAGCCTGGATTGACGGTTTACTAGTAGAGTGGCTTTCACGACCGACTTGTTTGCCCAAGCGAAATTAATTATTGTTAGTATTACTAGTAATCTTCAGCTCATCAATCTAGGATATTCTCTAATAAAGCTGTTAATAAACTAGTTTAGAGATCTTTCTAAGTATTCCTTCATGCGAAAGTAGAACTTGACGGAACGACCGTATATTCTCAAAGCATTTACTAATAAATAGCCAATTGCATGAAGGCGCGTGTGATGCACTTGGAGGATCTTAAGATGAAACGTGTACACTTATATCTACAAAAGGAGCGCGAAGGTGGCCAGCAAGGTGGCGAAGGGGTGGCACGGGAGTTGTTGGAGTTACGAGCGCCACGGGGCTGCGCGCGCCCTGTGGCTCGTATAACATCGTAATCGCAACGACGGTAATAACGTCTCGTAAAGTCTTTTTACATAATCAGCATTACTCACAATTTAGGGGTGGAATGGGCCACCAAGAAGATAGCGTTGGCGCCCGGTATGGTGGTAGCTACTCGTAGGGGTGGCTTGCGGTAGCTGGTAGCACCGACTATACAACCCCTCTTCCTCTACCATTCGTGCCTTTCGCGGCCGATGACGAAGTGGGCATAACCACGTGCTCGTGGATACGCCGCCGGCCGAGGACAGCAGAAGGGGGCCCTGGTTAGACAAACGAGCCCCTTGTGGGGTGTTCCGAAGGATATTCTACCAACCGAGCGTATCGTCGACTCGCCTGGCCGTTGCCAGCAGGATGTGTAATAGTATGTACGTACTCGCGTAATATTAGACCGCCCCAGCAGTTTGTCAGTCCGGTTATTCGCGCAGGGGAAATGATTAGCGAGAGCTACTTTTGTTATTCGTTCAAATTTGGGGTTGATTTAACACGAACGTTGGAAACGTTCCACTCGTGTTGAACGAAGATCAATGACTGCACGCAAGTGGTTTAAAAAGAAATTAGCACGAATGGCAATATGTAGGAATATGTAATATGGAGGAAATACAAGAAACGGATAATATTGCCAGAATGACTTCACGTTTTCTCAGAGATACCTGTTAATTAATTTTCAAGACAACCTGTTCTTTGAACGGTACTCCTACCAACTGGTTTGCTTAGAAGTAATTAAAATAAAAAAATAATTGCAATAAATCGTTTCCATTATACCGCATCAATTTTGCTCTTTTGCGTTCAGCGTTGAGAGCACCACCGGTTTTGCGAGTTCGCCGCTTTAACACAACCCGGGAACGTGTAATGGTATGTAGGTATTCCGTAACATTACACGCTGCTTGCAGCTTCTATTTCGCCGTTAAGTCGGTAAGGGAAATGACGAGCAAGAGCTACGTCCATTACACGCTGAATTTGACTACGAACTCGTGCTATAATCTTCTTCAATAGTAACTACGATACAAGCTTCCAGTCTACGTTAATTCAGCTTAAATATTTTCCTCAAATTCGATAAAATTATCTTTATACTCCTAAATGTATATTCTTTTGTAAACGAATGTTGGTATATTATAATAGGCCGTTTTCGACTACTAATCAAATCTAAACATGTGTCGCCAAAATGTTACGACGATTGAATGTAAAAAACTAGAGTATCGGAATACTGTCGAGAAAAACCGAGAGAAATCATCCGTAGAGAACCGAGAACGGATGCTCCAGAGTACGCTGGCAGAATGTTTATCTTGGAACCGATGTAGGAGAGCGCGACTAAGTCCAGGAAGTGGGACCGGACGACAGGGAAGAGCAAGTCGGGGGTGTGTATTTGGGTGGTAGTAGGTTGGCCGTGGTGGTAGTCGGCTGCTGTCAGTCCTGTCCATCCGTCCGCTCGTCTGTCCCGGCTTTGTCGGTCGTGGTCCGCAGTCCGTTGCCAGCCAGACGCAAACCCTACCGCCTTTCGTAGGTCGGAGGTGGATACACGCTTTTCTACTTAGCGAACGGGCACCCCCAAGGGGGTTGAAGGCCGAGACCCACCCTAATTGCGTCCGAGAGACCGGACAAAGCGCGACTCGTGTATGTGTGCACGCGAACGCGCCTGGAGGAAGCCGGTGGTGCAAGAAGACCCGGGATGGAGGTGGTTATGTCCGGAGCCAGCCGTTCAGTTCCGGTTCCCACCTCTTGTCCGTCGGCCGTACTACCCTCTGGCCGTCTACACCGTGTACTACAAAGTTTGGCGGACTGAATAAACTTGGCGGCCGACCCTCGAAGAACTTGGAAAAAACGGACAAGCCGGGAGTGAAAAGCCTCGGCTGGCCGGAAATAAAAGGGAACAGAGAGACGAGCCATGCTAGCCTGATACACTACTCGCGGGTCTTTTAACGGCGCCCTACAACTTCGACTGTATATACACGTTCTCCAACCATCGGCCGTGTCCGCTAGCGGTGATGAAACCGTGGCCGAGACCATTTGTTCGATGGTCAAAGGTAAAGTTCTCTTGATACTTCGTATTAACGCTCGATACTTTCCGCTTTTTTACAAGCTAGGGAAGCCGTACCGCTTTCTCGCCTTTTTTAAAAGTCTGAGGAGAACCTCTACCCTGTTGCCCCTATCCGTGAACTTTTAATGTAATAGAAAAGTATTTTCAAGCGAGCCATTCCACGCTCCGATAGGCAAGCAGCGAAGTTGCGGAGTTAAATGTACGTGGGGTGGAGATTACGGGGAGAGAAAAAATTGCACGGCGAACGGCGTTATTACAGTAAATAGGCGTCGTTATGCATAAGTTATAGGTAACTATATAGTAGTCGGGATAATAGTAAAACGACAGTAGTTACGCGTATCAACGTACAGACTACAATATTCATGAGATTAACGTAACAACGCAACGTTATATCTCTCTTTACATCAAGCGTCGACAAAGTGAGGTAGCTTTTCGAGCACCTAACGTATCCATCATTTCGTAACATCAATTATAGTGGTAATTACCACTTTAGGCGTACAAAAATTGAATGATCTTACCTTTCCCATATCCGCTACTCTGTACAATCGTAACGCCTTCAGTTCTTTCATTTACACTCGTGCATTGCTGAACGCACACTTCATGTAATTTGTTGTCGTAGCGATTTGGGAGAAGCTAGAATTGAATATCATAAAAGACATGATCGTGAGCTACAAATCGATCAAAGAGTACGTTTGATTCTACGGAATTGTACAATGCGAATCGACATTTTGTTAATTTACCATTCGTTTTGAACTCCATTGGGTTGATCATACTACTTCGGCTAAGGTTAACCTTGCAAATCCGTCTTACAGAAATAAACATCAGTGAGAAAGGTTGTCGTAGCAGAGTGGAACGTGGTGTGTATCGGCGACCTGCCTGATCGCAGCGCCACCTCGAGCAAAAGGAAAATTCGATAGAGGCGGAGTTCGAGGTGCGGCCTCCTCGCACGCTCCTCCCAAACTGTCCACGGCACAGTCGTCGAGCGGACCTGAATCTCAGAAGCTTATGCACCACGACCGGCGAGACGGGAACATCGTGGCGCGCTCTGGTGACGCGTTTTACAAATGACCGGACTCCTATTCCATTGACAGGAGTCCACGGACCTGTCGTCGTCTGGTGCTAGTTTGTTCTCGCTTTTCTTAAACGATAATTTTCAACCGATAGATGTACGACCAGAGTCGAGAGTGAGTATGCTTTGGAAGCGCAAACCATATTCGACGAAGTTTCAAACATATTTCATAGTAGAATCGTGTTACAGAAATGTTGCACGACCCCCTTTCATAGAGCGTATTCCCGCTTTTTTGACTCCTTAGTTATCAATACGCCGTTTAGGAAATTGGATTCTTGCCGCCGTTACAGAACCTGCAGCTTTTGGACGACTAGGTATGATATTCGATAAAATTATTTATATCAAATAAATGTTGGCGCGTAATAATGGTACTGGTGATAAATGTTACCTAAATACGGACGTAAATACTATAAATACGTTATATACGTACGTTCCGACAACTTTTGTTGAATTATTGCGTTTTGAATACGTTAATGCATCTACATGTTTACTATGCATTCAAAGCCTGCATCAAGTAAATATAAAAAAGCGCCGCTAATTGAGAAACGATGCTCGCATCGATAAAAAAATATTGTTAACGTACAAATTAAACAAATTAATACACTTGGGACGTTCATCGTACCGTGAAACCCGTACGCTTTTTTCCAACACTGTTTGTACCCACATTGTTTTTATGAGAATTTAATTACCCAGTTGCGAGCGAACGCGACGTAAACCTTATAATGTATACACTTCGTCAGTTATTATTGTGCAAAAACGTAGCGTTGATTTTCCCCATTTCCTATGTTCTCCTCTTACAAACCGTCAGCCACGTCTCCGTGATAAATGCCTACTACCACCTGCAACTTAATCACGCTAATTAAGGACTTCGCCTTCGTCTTAGCCTATTCATCTTGCCCAGAGTTCCCCTTGACTCTCGGTGGATTGCGTTCAGTACCACCGGATCAGGTCACACGTGTTGCTATATCATTACATGGTTATTACAAATTTTCCTTGTTACAAAAAAAGCTGGTAGAAAAGAATTGTTCATTTTGGAATTTAATGAATCAACATTGATGAAAGTCTTGTTTGTATATTAGCAATACCTATTCGCAGTAAAACGGGGCATGATACAACATGTAACAACAGGAAACCGATATCGAGGTTTCGTTTCCCAGATCGTGAACTACCATTCGGACGATAAAGGCGCTCAGTATGCCGGTCGTATAATGGCAATGAAAAATAGGTTACCTTTTAGTAAACCGTTTTAGAGGACCGTAGCCGGAGGGAATGTAGATCAATAAAACAGTGAGAGAAAAAGAACGATTTGAGGGTGGCTCCGGTTTCAAGGCGACGATGGCAGGGTGGCTAAAGAGGAAGGGTGGACGAAATGGGGGTAATAGGAAGCCCGGGGTGGAATGGAACGATACTTCATTCAATTTAAATGAAACTCGTATTAACGGTGTGAAATCAGCGAATTCAATTAAGCGAGCTTTTATTAATACAACATGATTAATTAAACAATACTGTGAGATGGGTGGGTGGGAAAAGTGGGGCAAGGCGGCGGGTGCAGGGACTCGCAAAGGGTTGCCGGGAGAACGGCAGATGTTCATGGCGTCATTCAAATTATTAAATGTAAGTTTGCCTCAAGTTTCATGATTCTAACCAACCTATCGTTGTTAATAAATTCTTCCTGCTATTCCGCAAAATGTATCAGCAGGTACTGAAGAGAATCTCAAGGGAAGGTTAAAAAATGTTTACAGCTTTCGTATTATCAAGTTTTCGAATAAGAGAAGTTCGATTGTAATTCTAATTCGATGCGATTGATATCTGATTTTAGTTTTCCTAATCTATTCACATCATCAACTTTTTTTACATTTCCTTATGGGAGAGCTAGAATTAGCAGAAAGATTGGCTTGTACTGTCGCAATGTATTTGATTATGCGTTTCCTCGTATGTTCTACGACCTTGACTTTACCGATGTCAAATCAAGCAAGTGGGGGATCATTAATGTGGAAGCAGATGTGAATGCACGAAAGCCGGCGACGTATGCAGCCTCGCATATCGTGCTTTAGCTATTAGTCAGCCACTTGAAATTTCATATAATGCCTGTCAATCACGCAGTTATTTGTCTCGGGCAATCATCGTCGTAACGAGATGAAAACGTGAACGATTATGCACAAATTTTAGGGGCATCGATCACGTGGCGCTCAACACGAGTTGATTAAAAATTTTTTAACGAGAAAAGTAATCATGGTTTAAAAGAAGATAGATTATGATCAGAGACAGGTGAAAATTTAAAATCACTGAATTAATGTATCCACCGTGTCACGTTTGTTAGTGAATATTCGCATGTCTATTCGTGATGGACCAGTAAAATGTCTACAAGTAGAGCAGAGTTTCTCTTTGTTCTCGCCGAAAAGAACGGAGTCGAAGCAAAGAGTAACCTTCTGCGGCGAGTCGTACTTTTTCTACCTGACGAGAATTGACACGAGGGAATTTAACCGAAAAATCACCCTCGAAAACCGAACCTCTACAAACTTGGCCGCGATATAAGACGCGGAACGACACCCTTCGGATTGTATTTCCGTGCGATGGATTTAAAGATTAGGCCGAATGCAAATGGCGCAGCTGTGTTGACCATGAAATCCGTCTCACCCGTAATCCCTGCTCTCCACGCTCCTCTTTCGATCTCGAGGAAATTTTTCGAATAAACGGTCTCGTAGTCCGAGCATTTAGAAAGTTAGGTTGTCGCGTTCCACCGGAAGATCACCCTCGGTCTTGCCTCGGCCCCTTCATATCCGGCCGAGCACACAAACGGGGAGCGTTCTAAGGTTTAGACAAACTTTTTCAATGAAGATTATTCCGAAGTCTGCTAACTACTCACGGCGAGCTCCCTTGAGGGCTCCCGCGAACTTTTTTCATTCGCCTAACTTTGCCGGACGTTCGCGGTCTATCTAAAAGAGGAAGAACGAACGGGAGTAGGTATACGCGAACCGGGAAACACTGGAGACGAAGAATCCGCGGTTACACGCGCGCGGTGCATTTATTGCCATCTTAAAAGTGTGTTCGCCGTCGGCGCGAGTAGATATTAGCCCTTGAACTACGCAATATTTCCGTCCGGCTGTACTTGGAACATTTTTGCCTTGTCAAACGATGCTCGTACGGTCGTTTCGGGTAAAAGAGTGTGCGGTTGGCAAAGATTCGAATCGTACGCGGTGTTTGATTAAACTTCGTACGCAAAACTTCGCAGTGTGCGTGTTCATAGAAATTTAGATAGTACTTTACGTGCAACTCAACGAATTATGTTCCTCGTGAATAGCTTCTTTATATACGAGAGTAAACGATTTAAGAGTTCTGAGATAACATTGTAATTAGAGACTCCGATATAATGGTTCGCGTATCTCCCACGTGCGTTTCCCAAGCATAGATTCTGGTCTCTTCGGAGAATTTACAACTCTGATCAAATGCCGAGGAAAAAAAAAACTATCCCCCTCGGAACATCCGGAAGCGGCACTTCCAAGCCATAGTAGATATCGCGCGCCAGATGACAGGTCTTCTTCAATTACCTTCAATTATCGAACTCACGTCGATCGAAGATGCATTACCGCAACGCGTGCGCCCGCGTAACTACTTTCACGATCGCCGAGATCTCGATCGCGGGCACGTCCGGTACGCGTTTCAACGACGATGGTGGGATTTCGTCCCGTTCCCAACGATGCTTCCGATTCTCGCGATTTATCGCTCGTTAAGCGTCCAGGGTGCCCCTACCTATCTGGATCCCCGGTTCCTGGCTCGAATGGAGCATAATGATCGTCGCGAGTGGAATGCGCGCATTCAGGCCTCGGGACCGGCGCGGCGCCTCGTAATTGGTCCGTCATTCTTTGCCCGCGTCAAAATACACGCTCATTGAATAAAAGGTGGACGCAACAAAGGCGAGGTGGATAGAGCTTCTGAAAGATCTGATTAGCGACGCGTGGATCGTCTCGTCGATCGTTTCAAAGCTCCTGAAAGATGGTACGGGGGGGAAGGGCACTCCCGCTGGCGGACAGGTAGGAGAAGAGTCGATGCTCCTCTCGCGTTCTCGATTTTCTCCCGGACGTTTGACGTTCATTCAGGCTAACCTTTCGAGGCAGCCTCTTTTCAGCGGCAGTATAAACCGGCCAATGGGCCGTGACGCGGCCAGCGTAGATAATTGAACGTTTCACTGGTCCGCTGCCACGAGTAATAACGGTATAGATATATACGGGCGTGCACCTGATTGCGTAGAATTGGGGGGTGGCGCGAAGGGTTACAGGGCCGAGAATACAAAACTGGCCGTCCCGTCCGCGTCGAAACGTCTTCATTATCCGCTGACAGCAGTCCGGGCTCGACCTCTCGAACGGAGCCCCGTGGCCCGCCAAGAACAGGATCAACTCTCGCGCGCGGTCGATGTACCGTGCGTGAAACGAAAGATCGATTGATTTCGACGTTGTCACGGTGACGTCGACCCGATGACTTGCTAATTCCGATGAATTTTACAAGCTACGAAAAATATTTTTTCTATTCGTGGATTAGGGTTTTGGTAACTTCTTCATGCTTGTTAGAAACTCTTATTCTGCACAAGATACAGAAGATCGTTTAGCACGTTGACATCTGTGAAGAACGTCTCGCAGTGAATTAGAGTGCGATTCTTCGTAACGAAGGAGGGGACGACGGTTCTGGTAATGATTGCTGGTGGGAGTAAGTCGCAAAAGAGGACTCAAAACGCGTATACGTAGCTACGTGTATTTCAAAGCACGGGTCGGGGCGCATTCAACGGAATACTCGAGCATAATAATTATGGCATCGCATTTATATCCGGGACCGGCGCTGTCACAGCCACTCCCGGACTTTGTCTACGGCGTTGCAAATAACGACGCCGGTTGCATACACATTCCGAATATTGGCAATCGGGGGCATCGCATTTAATTTGGCCCGGCACGGCGGCGTCCACGGGAAACGACAAACATTTTGTTCAAACATTTGACAAACACTCGTTGTCCCGGTCGGGCTCGTTCCGCCGTTATGCCCGGGCCCGAAACAACTCTGTCGCTTCGGCAAACAACAGCGAAACCGAGACGCCGCGCCGCGTCTCGCCGAGAGAAAAAGAGGGAAAGAGACTCGTTCGTCCTGGGGATGCTTGTTTCGCTACTATCTGCGCGTCGAAGTCCGTTGGGCTGCATACCTTGGGGCGTTCGTTCGCCTCCTCGGCCTCTTCACTCTTTTTCCAATCCTGTTTCATTCCCCGGTCTCCGCTCTTTGCGCTCTTTGTGCCGTCCATTCTTTCTCTAGGCCGGCCTCGTGTGCCTCCCGATGTAGTTATCGGCCCCACTCCCGCAACGACGTCGTTGAACCACTGTTTATCTTTCACCTGTGCGTTATATTTTCCCTTGGAGCGCGTTGAATTTTATTTATTCCATACCAGGCCACGCTTCCTAACTGCGTGGAAAGGGGTTGTATTTTGCCGCAGGACCGTTACGCATACATTCAGTCTATGGTGCTTACTAGCTTCTGTTCTGAGTTATATTAAAGATATCTCGTATGAATACGAGTTGAAAGTTTATTCAAACGAAAGGCATTCGACCTGTGGTAACGGAATTCATTAAAAATACAATATTTAATGAGACAGAGATATGTATGAATAATGTATTGCAATTTACCGATAGTAAAGATATTATATTTTAGATTAATCAAGCACGATAGAACGCGCGATGTCTCCCGTTGGTCGAGGCTTCACGATTGAATTTATAACCTCGTGGCGCCCGTAGAAGCAGCCTATGGGAGCGAGAATTGAAGGAGAGGCGAAGAACCGGTAAAGATCGTACAGCTGTAGATCAATTACAGCGGATATGATATTTAGATCGGAATGAACACGAATTAGAAAATAGTTCGCCTCGGAACTGAGAGAGAAAGGCGATTATGCATCTGCGTACGAGTTTAGACATTCTGATCTATAAAATAGACGAGAATCGCGCGCCATAATTGTAATGACTATTAATTAGCGGGTGTCCGCGCGACGTTATCTTTCCGTCACTCACGGAATCGCCGTGTGCACGTGAGGTAGGGCCGAGTATATCTTACGGGCTAAATGGGAACGTCACGATGCCCATGTAAGTGGCTTGTCTAACATTTTGATTAACACGTCTCTGCCAGAAAGACAAGGAGGCAGGGCAGCTCGCGAAACGCAAAAGATGATCCCTCTCCGCTTCTCCTTTAGGCTTCCTTTCTCGCTCGCCGGCGGTTTTATTGTGCGCCCGGACGTAAGTTGGTATTAGCTTGTCAAGGAGAAGGCAGACTGTCACTCAGGACTTTGAAAGACTGTCTGGCTGTCAGAAGTGCGCTCAGCCTCGGGACCCGGGGCCCCATGGATCGATCTGTTAAAAACATGTTTACACGCTACCACCTCGCTTTTCACCTCGTCTCTGGCTTTCGTCTCGCACCACGTCCCGCCTCTTCGAGTTCTCGCCGATACCGCTTTGTACTCTTTTTTTTTTTTTCAACACCCGTGTTTCACGGTTCCCCTTTTCCATGGGAGTCTAGTTCACGGTGAACGAAATTGGACAGCTGATTCGTTGACTGTTTCCTCTCTCGAACGGGAATCTGGATCTCGGAATTATCCTTCCCTTTACCTGCGACAGACCGCTCGCTTATATTGATAGGTGTGAATGTAACGGGCGATGGAGAAGTAAGGCTGCATTATACTAATGAAAACGTTGCTCAACCATATTTGAGTTCGTATGAAGCATCTAAGTATCAATTATGACATCAGTTCAATGAACATGGTTCAATTCGTATTCTCATCGATTTTGTATTTAATCTGGTCGAATTATCGTACACGATCGTTCGTGATCGGATTCTAATCTCAAGACTTGAGATTCATGTTAATGTCTACAGTCAGGGACAACATTAAGTGGATACTCTCTAAAGCAGAATAGTTGCCTTTTTCATCTTTCGAACCAGTTTCGCGTACAAAAATACCTATTTTCCTCCTCACTTTGTTTGACGCGGTATTTCAAACGTACGCCGCCCAGGACGGTCGCTTTAACAGGTGTACACCAATTAACGGCATTCTTTTCTTCTTAAGGATAGGGATAAAAAAAGGCGGAGGTTCGTTTACCGGGGTCTGGCCTCTTTGCGATTAAAATTCCCGAGCAACGTCTCGATTTATAACTTCCCGTTACCTCCGAACTTTAATCGACTCGGCTGCTCCACGTTTTCTGCCGTGCTCGTTGGGAACGGGCAGTACACGCCGCCGTACAGAGCCCTGCGCGCTCCGGGACATTTTTCAGCGGCCGAGCAAGTGACGCACGCTCGACAAATGGCTCGACCGCCTATTTTCAAGCCTCGGCTCTCGCTCAGGCACGCCATGCCCGGGCAAATAAGCGCCACGGTTTACAGTCGGAGGGTCGTGTGGGGTTCACGGCGTTACTTATGCAACGCGAAACGGCCTGGGCCGGGGAGCTCTAGGCCTCGACCAAATTCATGCTCTCTTAGAATACAACCCTTGTGCGGAAGGGTCGCGGGCGCCCCTATATTACTTACCGTACCCGTCCTCTCTCCTGACCCCCTTTTATGTACGCTGTATAATACTCCTTTCTGCTATAAGGCACACACGGGGGTGGCCTCGACGGATCAGTCTCCTTCTCAAATTACCCATCGTTTAGAACTCGTTTTCACCCGTGGGCGCAAGTGCATACAAATATCGTCGAGGCCGATCGGCTAAATAGAACCAGTGCGTGAATTCAGTGACGCGTCAAGGGGGAGGAATTAGCGCGAGCTCGACTTCTACTGATCGATAATCTCGTTGAAACGAATCTTATTTAATTTCTGTCAACTGAAAAATCGTGTCAAGTTCTGTTTATTACATCTGTTGGGGCTACTAGTTATCGAACGTAAACCCGTTTCAAATTATTCAATCATTTTACCATTTTTTATGAAATTAATTACTTTCATAAAACTAATTATAATTGTCGATCAAAGTTGTTTTTGATTCGTTGCTAATGCCGACTCGATCGCTTGTCACGAAACTGATAATCCGATTATGTCCTGCGCGCTGATCGAGAAATCCGTTGGACGCTAATCTCTCCCCTTGAGCCAGCGTATTGGACAGGCTCCAAACCAAGAAGAATCGATCGCGAACAGGTTCACGGGAGACATAATCGGGTACCGCGCTCGACGACGCATATTCCGAACCGGGAATCGCGATTAAGGGTATTTAGGCGCGTCGAACAGGCAAGGATACAGCGAAGACACCTACATAGCGATTCGATTCGAATCTGATCTTAACATGCGACATAATGCGCGCCGGTATTCGCGATTTTATGGCTATCACGGATTACATTCATCCAATTATTCCGGTTAAGGACGATGACTGTACGATTTTGCATATGGAACATATCCTGTCCACGAATGCAGATTCTCCAATTGGACATTGATCCATCAATGATTGCCAATGAAAAAGTAATTTGATCGTTTCTAATACTGGCTCAGTTCATTATGACTCTTATTTTTACAACCGCTTCATTCAATTATGGATGAGAAGATGCTATTTCCCTGAGTTAAATTAATCTCCGTACATCCATTCTATTCTAATATTGATAAAGATATATATATGTATATATCTTTCTTTTTCCATTCTTGCTTTTATAGGAACGTATTATTAGTTATTTATACCGGTCGATCATTTGTCACTTCTTAATTCAATATCCATGAAAGAAATCCGTAAATTAATTATTCGTAGAGGAAATACTACGTTCAATCCGCTCAAGACTCGAGCAATACATTGAATCGGTGCAATGCGAGTGAGGTTAAACCTCCCGGTGAAGTACGGTTATCAACTTCAGCCGGTAGCCAGACGCGTGTCTTCTTTTACGGGAGAGTCTTTACGTGTCCGATGCTAATGAACTTCCCTCTCTATTTCTCCCGGCGCGACGCGGCGTGCCATTCATCGTTGCCACGAGAACACAATCCCGTGGAACTCGATGGTTCATCGTCCCGACGAGTGTACCATCGTCGACGGCTGCTTTATTCTTCGGATTCCACGGCTCCTGAGAAACTTGGATGAAAGCGCGCAGATAGTGCCAGACGAGTATGCGAAAGAAAGAGAAAAGAGGAACAGAGAGAGAGAGAGAGAGAGAGAGAGAAAGAGAGACAGAGAAGGCAATGATGGGAAGAGTAGAAAGGAAAGAAAAGGCAGAAGGCATAAGTAGCTGGAGACGGCATCTTTGACAAATTCGATTCGCGTGTCACGGCACGCGGAACACGCTGAGAGCCGGAAAAGTGGAGGGTGTTCCACTCTCGGAGTCGCTAAATCAGCTAAATGGCTGGCAGCCAGGGGGATGGAAACCTGTGTAACGCGAGGTGTGACAGGCGTGGCTGACGCCATCGGCGAAATCTTGAATATTTGATGTCCCGCGTCTCGTCCTCGCAGCTTCCCGCCGACGACTACCAAGACGCGACGATGCGACGTCGACGAGATAAAGAAGAGCCGCACGGCTTTCAACGTCCCGCATCGACGGAGATTCTCATCAGCTGGATCTCTGACGGCGAAATCGCGTCTGTAAGAGCCACCCTTACTACTTCTCACGTCTACATTATTCGTTATCGTGTTCCTCCCGATGGTATTATTTGACAATTTAAACACATCTGACATTCAGAGCTCGCTGTGCTTTCGACTGGAATCTACGTTTCGTGAAATCGAATTTTACATACATCAATGTTTTAAAAAGCTCGCGTTGATTCTTGAGCAACCTCTCGCCAGTAGAATATTATCTCAGCGTTATAATTTAACATAGCAGGATGATCTCAAGTCTTTCTTTAACCCTTTTATTTATTTATTTATTTATTTACACAATTTCTAATAGAAGTCTTCGTCTGTCGTTATAAATGTTACTAAACATATGTTAGTAGTCGAATCGCTCACTTGTTCACAGATATGTGATTTCACGTTACGATCATTTACAAGTACTGTTGATGACAGTCGCGCGTTTTTACGATCTGTGTGTTCAGGACCGCAATTCCTTAGGATAGACTGATCATGATTGAATTAAGCGTCTTAAAAGTAGAACCAACCATGAAATCATACCCGACCGGTCCATTTCGAAATGGCGCAAACAGACTTTTACTACCCTCCGGCAAACAGAACTCGCGCGGCTGCGGCGGCTCGCTCGTCCCGGAAACTCATCCAATTAATCATTTTACGATCCATCGGTTTTTTCTCGGGACTCTGCCACGCCCATCGGTCGCACATTCGTCCTCCACGTTCCGCCGTGCTCTTACCCGCGGATGAAGTATGAAAATAAGCATGCTCCACTCTCTGCTGCCGGCTTCCTATTGATTTATATTCGCGCCGCGTTGTCCGACCACTTTACTTGACACACGGTTCCATCGCCAAGTTTACGATAGGAAGCGAGCAGTTTCGCACTCTTTGTATTTTCGAGCACCGAATAAGTCGTCCAACCTTCAGTCCTCCATGTGGAGAAATATGGAATTTGAAATACTTTCGTAATCCACGATTCCATCCACCGATATTAATGCATATTAACGCGGCGCAGTTATTCACCCGGTGGGCGATTATTCACGTTCGTTGGAAACGTCTATGGATACACTGCCGGGAATTCGTACCAGCGTACACATGTAGATACGTGCGCATGGAATGGGTTAACGGAGGGCCGCGAAACTGCGTACGCGTTCGGTTATCGAGACACAAAGATTAGTCGAACAACGCAACGGTGGACGGAACGGACGGGAGGGAACGGAACGGAGCAAATGCGAAACGAGCGTGTTCGTGAAAAGTACGAAATCGTCGGTTGATAATGGACGCAGTTTATCAGCCCCTCGCTCCCTCGCCTCTGATCTATCCCGAGTAAAATCCGCCCACAGTTTTCCGGCGGAGAACGCCGTTACCATCGTTGGCGTAGCCGCGGCGGGGAACGACGCGACGCAGTGGGACGCGCCGTTTGGAGCGCTTTCATTGTACGCGCGGGCTGCAAACAATAATCATGACACGTCGGATTGGCCGGCAATGACAATGGAATTGATGATATATCGATTGCGCGGCTCGACGACACCGTATAATTGTTTTACAACGGCATGGCACCCGGTGCCGATAGAGAGGCGAACATAAAACCGCTCTTGACCAGCAGCGACCGGTTGTAGCGTGTGTGCACGCCTACACACCCTCTTCACGCGTACGATAAAAAGAGAGAGCGAGAGAGAGCGAGAGAGAGAGAGAGAGAGAGAGAGAGAGAGAGAGAGAGAGTGAAAGCGGTTGGGCAGGACGGTTCGAGAGAAAGAACAGACGAATGTCCGACGCGGGGGCGGAGGTAAACGCAATCATTCGCGAATAATTATTATTGTCCGACGCATCGAACCGGTTGTTTACGAGATATGTATCAGGCTACGCGCGTTGCAACGACGCGGAACGATTGCGTGAGAATCGAAAGGTCGTCGCTGGGAAACGCGCGATTCACCCCGTGAACGTACAACAGATGCTCTCTCGCGTGTACTTACGTACATTCTCGCCGATTGTTGTCTTCGGTTTTCATACTGGATTTATGAACGTCTCTTTGTTCCTTCGCCGCTTCTTTCCACCGAGCACGCTCTCTTAAGAATGTATTGGCTATACAGTCAATCCCAAAAGTTTATGTACCTTAGAAAAACGCATTTCCTATAATTAAAAAGAAATCAAACGTCGGAAGAACAATGCTAATAATAAATAGCTACGTGCTGAAAAGTATGGAAGGAAATATCCAATTAAGTATTAACGCTGACAAAAATTTTGTTTTTTTTCAAAATTTCGATAAATGCTTGAAATAAAAGTTGTTTTCCTTCTAACTTCGATATTTAACGAGTTACGTATGATTATTTGGCATTTTATTGATGTTGACAAAATCCGACCACCCCAGCGTCGAAACGGC
>NW_017176396.1:1120343-1138043 GCF_001652005.2 Ceratina calcarata | reverse complement strand
TAAAAAATGCGTTTCTAAAGTGCATAAACTTTTGGGATTGATTGTATAGCCAATACATCCTTAAATAACAGACGTTGCTGGAATTCCTGCGTATGTACAATGTTCAGCTCGTTCACTGTTCCTCGTTATCGATCCTATGAAACCAGCCTTCATCGTTTTATTTAACGATTCCTCATTAAGATACAAGAATTTCATTACTTGTAAAGAAGTATAGTATAGAACCAGTCTGTAATCCTTCTTTTACATGCGTTTCTTGTTTCGAAATCTTTTCTCACCGTGTTTATCAGTTTGACATCTCCAAGTTTTCTTAGAGACTTTACCAATACAAGAGACCAATTAGGCGGTCGATCGAGAAGGAGGAAAATCGTTCTCGTACGCGACGTATGGGAGAAGAAATAATCTCCGGGTCCCGTAAGCAGCCTGTCACATGCAAGCGGTTTGTTGCGGCAGCGGATGTGTTGGCTGCGCTAAGAACAGGTGCTGCCTAAAGGGCGGAGAGATTTGTAGTTTCATTAGGCAGCGGATGCTGCTTATGACGCCGGGACCCGGTTGTCTACAACCACTTACATCGCTACTTACCTGCGTCGTAAGTAACCTCTGTCTCGATTTAACGGCCATTTACAGACTCCTGTGCGCGTGAGCGCATACGAGGCAAACGTGTAAAAAGTTCGTAGATGTACCACGTGAATTTTGCTGTTCCAGTGACGGCTAGTAATAAGATTTTCGATCATTTTTCAACTGGTTTACTGTCAGCCAACTTTATTAACAGTTAAACTCAGGTTACTTTTGAACATGGAAGGGAATATACTTTAGAGTTGGATAAAACGCGAGCGTTGAACTTCTCCTCGTAGATAGAGCGGTTCAATTTGGAGGATCCCGGAAGATCCTCAAAAAATGGCGGATCGAAAAGTTTCTCTCTCCGGGGTCGATTGGCGCAACCGCAAAATTGGCTTTTCAAGGTATCCAGCTTGAAAGTTACCTCGATTGCCTCTTTTCTTGCGGCGGTCGGACGGTCTGGCGAGGGCGAGGGCGAAGAAGAGATTTTAAAGAAGTTCTCCAAATTGCGCGACGATCCCGCAGGAAACGACACTCGCCTGGCGTGTTCCGTGGCGTCGTGAAAACTTTTTGATGCCGGTGTCACGTAGGCACCGACGACTTCGAATCCGCATTCATGCATTCCCACCCTGAAAAAGAATGCAGATGGCATTCGCATAATACCTTATGCGTCGCAGAATGCCAGCTGCACGGGACCTACCGATCTTGCGGAACGGTCTGAATAAATACGATCTCTGCCTCGTCTCACGCGTACGAGTTCCTGTCTATTGTGTCCTGCCATTTTTCAACAAGCTCGCTAACCTAATCTCTTAACATCGTCATTATTTGCTTCGAACCGAGTTTCGATAGATCACAAAATATGCGATGAATTATTTAAAAAACCTATGTTGCGAGAGGGTAAACGTATCTATCATAATTTCAAATAGAAGCGAACGCGCAAGAGGAAATAGAAGACGTCAAGACAATCGTTTAAACAGTTCACAAATCTCCCTCTGCGAACACCGTTGCTTCCGCAGTAGCAATTCATGGCGAAATCAATATTTATGGAGCCAAGCGGTTTCAGTTAAGCGACTGCCCCCTCGACTGGCAACCTCCTCGTCGATAATGCCAGGTCATTTGCCAGAAATGGTAGCCATAAATACGGTAACCGCACTGGAGGCGCGATTCCCGCAAACGTCGAACTCCTGAACGTTAATCCTACGTAGCTACCACCGTTCAGCGCGATGACGAACCACCGTGTCGCTTACACGCTTCCGACAGCCTCACGTTTCTTTTCAAATCGTCGCGTCGGATCATTATTCCACCGTTTCCTCGTTGCCTTTTTTGCGTCGCGGACGTGCCACGGGCTCTGATCTGCGGATTTCGCTTCTCGCGTGACGCAACCGCAGAGCATGGTTCTCGAACCAGATTGCTAGTGAAAACATCCCCTTAGTGGTCGTCAGAGTCATAGGATGCACACTCCCTTCGCCCCAGCCACGAGACCCATAGGCTACGCGTTCACGTCCACCGGGACGACGACGATGTATCGACTCGACAGAAGTGTCGGACGTGTTTCTGGCCAACGGCCTCGTAATTACGGGTATCTTTTATAGGCAGGAAGAAGATATTTATACAGCCGACGTACGGAATGATCGAGGAGGCCCTCTTCCCGAGAATGACGAGACCTTTTTCCTATCCCCAAAGGATCGGGATACATACATACACGTTCGATCTCGCTCCCTCCGTTCCGTTTTAACCGCGTTATTTCTCTCCCGTCTCGCCCTCCTTCTCGTTCCCGATCGACGCGAACGTGCTGGCCGGTAAATTAAGCGGCCATTCAGCGGAATTCGACGTCGAGAATGTTTCCCGGCTTGTTTGCTTAAACGCGCACAATAGTTAGCCACCACCCGGGTGTATGAATCGATCGAATCGAATCAAATCGTATCGACTCGACGTTGCGTGCCACGGCGTAACGAGGCGACCGCGAGGAGGAGTACCCTGACGGATGCGATTGCTACAAGACGCCCGGTAATGGAACAGGGAATCCGTGCGGATACCGTGGAAACGATTGTTGTGGCTTCCTACTGCGAATTCATTGCCGTAGCACGGATAAACATTGAATGATGTAGAGCTTGTCTTTATTATTTAAATTCTCGAAGCCCATAGGTTCTTGCACTCTCATAGAAACGATATCGGTAATCCTGTAAAAATTCTATTCTGTGCCAATCACGGTCTCTATTCACAAAAAAAATAGCTACTGTCCTCTTTTCGAGCTTGAAATCGTCTAGATATCAGAATAGACGTATCGTTCCAACGATCGTGCGATCTTAATTCACGAGCAGGCCGATCCGATTAATCGGACCAAAGAATGTAAAATTCACCGGGAGATAAGCGGTAAGAGGGAGGAGGGGGAGAGACATCGAGATAGAGGGAGAAACGGCGAGCGAGTTAATTTCATAGCTGATCACCCCGGGTAATCCGGCCGGGGGCGACGCCACTGATGCGGAAAACAAAGCTGCAGGGTGCGACGAGCCACCCTACCAAGCTTTTCCAAGTCGTACGTCATAAGTGCTTCCGCGCTAGATTCATCATCTTAGCCGAGCCGGCTTCCCAGTCAGGGTTATCCACTTTTTCCACCCTTGTCGACGATGCTAGACGGCACGGTGACGAGGATTATTCTGCTCGAACCGCTTCGGGATCTCTCTCCTCTTCGTACTAACAAATCTTCTCTGCTCACGAATCTTTTGCTCCTTTCGCTCGATACGTTTTTCAGCCTCTAACGAAGCGACTTAGACCACCCATGGACCATGTTTTTTAATCTCCTGAATCCAATGTGGTATCACACGATCGCAGGTGATTCCTAATCAGAATTTTGCACAGGGACACCGACGCGTTCTTTACATTTAATTTTTCTTTTATATACAAACCATTTTGATTTAAGTATCAATTCTTGACGTGTGTCACTTCGCCTTGCAACTGCGGATACATGCTCTCGATTCCCACCACGTTTCTCATTGAACGTCGTACGGCTATAAACGAATCAAGCGGCGCTGCTGTAAGTAAAGACGCGCATACATTTCCCCCCGGCGATTTTTATGCGTGCATAAACCGACGTCGTTAAACCATGATGGGACATGGCTCGTGCGAATCGAGCAAGAGCAAAGAATCCCGTAGATAGGAAAAGAGAGAGAGAGAGAGAGAGAAACCCATTAAGGAATGAAAGGAGAGAGGTAAAGTAAGAAGAGTGCGTGGGGCGTGAGTTGCGTACACACCGCAGGACCCTAATGGTGGCTGCTTACGAGTTGATTTATTTATCGGAGTGGCAATACCACGACGAATCCACCCTAAGAGCATGCCAGATTAGCGGAGCCCCTGTGTATCTTTCTCGCGGCTCTATGGACGCATAATAGACACGCGTGATAGACGAGAGTACGACTTCGTGTGCGTGTCGCGTCCGTCGGAGAATTGCGGCCAACTCGTATAATGTCGAGAAAGTGACGGACGTGCGACCATAACGATATACATAAGTACTGAGCGTGGAGGGTTCACCGTTTCTGTTAATACATATTTGCCTATACGAGTTCGACACGTATACGTACATATGACTTAGGTATATTTTCCTTCTTGATATACGGTTAGTATGAGGTAATTCGAAGTATAGTGATAAATACGTAGAACCAGTAGACCATTTCGAATGATACAAAAAATATATCAGGATATTTAATAGAATAATTTTTACATTCTCGAATTTGCTGAATATGAAATTAAAATTCAGCTGTACATATAATCTGTCCATTGAATAATTAATAAACACGGACTCGTGATATACGCGATAGGTAATGTTATGCAGCAAATGGATTTGATTTTCAGTCTGTGAAGTCGAACGTAACAGCGTTCGACCATTAATACAGCGTGTACGCGCGTGCATTATTATGTGCGGTATAGTAATAGCTCTCGGGAGCGAGCCACTCCGCATCAAAATCACGTTTCCCATAATCTCGGGTAATCTCATAAATAATGCGTGAACCATGTAGATGCAACTACACATATTCAATTCGTTCATCTCGCGCTATCTATGGAAAAACCAGACGCTTGTTTGCCCGTTTCAAATATCAGTCATGTTCACGAAAATATTTTGCATTGCAAAAATGCAATATTAAAATATTACTCATCCTCGTCATTGTTCGAATTTCTCATTTATAATTTCGTTGCGCATATAATAAACCGAAAACAAATCGATAATTATTAATATAAAACAATAGCGTGTTATTCATCTCATCCCATCGAATTAATACCAACAAAATTTCGACGTAGTTCTCAGCGCCGGTTCATTTTTCAAACGAAATAAAAGAGAAACGAGATTCCCATTGATCCTGGCCTATACACAAAAGCACGTGTAGTCGTCCATATTCTCGGTATTCAACCTCGATTTTCATCCCCGCGATTTCGCAGGGAGCTCAAGCCGGCAGGGATAGATCCGCAGCGTGCGCGACCGGATTGTCCTCGCAATTCGACGTCGTGCAAACGTACCGGCCAATTATCCGTAGTCTCCCCTTTTTCGGATTTCGCGCCTATTGTGTGCACCAACGACCCCAATGCCAGAGGATCGCGTTGCAAGCGCAGTTCCGGGCTCTGGTCCGTGCACTTTCAGCGTCGCGATGCACAACGCGTTGTCCTCGCCTTCTTTACTCACGTTCCTATTACATTCCGTTCGATTTGTATTTTCATATCTGTAGAAGTTCCACGATTGTCCATACAAATTCATATTGCAAATAAAATTGAGACATGAATCTCGATATCATTTTTTACCGAAGGGTCTCGGGAACGACAGGTCTAACAATATTGAGACTCGAACTGGAATCGGTCGTAGACACATGCGAGGGCACGTCACGCCTGGTGACTCCATCGTCGGCGATTCAGATCCCCTTTTCTTTTACGCGACAAGATTTCTTGCCGGGATCTTTTCAATATGTAAGTACATACGCGCGTGCACACACGTACGAGGAAAGGCAAGAAGTAAAAGCCCAGCGAGCGAGAATGGGGAGGCGGGGATGAAAAACGAGGGGGTTGAAGAGCGGTTCGTCACAGAAGTTATACGGTCGTGGCCGAGTGGCGCGGACAAAGGGACCATTTTATTATCGAGTGCCACTATCCCTGGGCTTGCCTGTCGCGAAAGTCCTCCGTTGACGCGCTGCAATAATATTTTCCCGTGTCCCAACCGTTATATCGGGACGCTAATTTATGTCGTGCTGCACTTAACGGCCCACCCCATCTTATCTGTCAACCCTCACCGGTGGCGCGGCATTGCGCGCGGAAGCGCGTGTCAGCGAAAACAGTCTGCGGTTTCGTGCGTGACGCCAAGTCGTATACCTTTTCTTCCTTCGCATCGCGTTGTTTCGTCATTGGATTATAGCCAGCATCCATTAATCGTTGTCTTCTTTTCGAGTATCTTAGCGTTTTATTAATGACAAATAGATACGATTTTTTATCATAAAAATTTACTAATATGAAAAATAATGTACAACAGGAAACATTACATTCATTTTAAGATCGAACGAAACACTAAGAAACTTGAAACCGGAAGCCTGTCGTTTGATTCGTTTTTATATATCGCGTATTATTTCAACTTTTTCACAGGGGTTGCGAATGAATTTTCAGGATATGAGCGAGCGTGCGAGTAGGGCGGGGTGAAAAAAAAAAATGAAATTTACCAGGGTCCCTAAACCGGCCGCTGTAGAAACGAAATTTCGCACAACCGGCGAGCGTGTTCAACATAGCCGGTATTACGGCCGTTTTATTCCGCTAATGCCTCGTGCTCTGTCCGTCTACTCGCGCATCTATTCATGAACACACGAGGCGCGGCTATACCGTTACCTCGCGTATACACACGTATACTATCGCACACGTGCCTGCACAGCTCTCTGCATACTGCATTTCGTACCATCCATAGAACAGCGTCAGCGTTAATGAATAGCTGGTATAAGAACTGGGATGCTATTCGATTATCACGGGTCAATAATTCAGTGGCTCACTAACATTTCAGATTTGCTAAACCTCTGTCTCTCGCGTGGTCGATTTTAAATCGTGGCCGTAGCTTTGTTTTATAATTTACTTGCGAAACGTGCAATTCAGTAATTTGATAATGTACCCCGGCCGAGATTTCCATTTAATTTAAATTCAGAAGAATCAAAGCGGAGGACAGATGAAAAAATCACGTGAAAATAATCTTGAAGTGGGTATATTAATTATCTGGCGGGAGTCTGGTGAAATTCTCTTTGTCGCCATCGACTGTCCATCGTTCTTTTTGCATTGGATTGCGCGCGCTTCCGCTTTCATGGCGCTTTACCAGAAAGGAACAAGCTCGGCCAGTTCGAGGAGGAGTGGACTGCATCGTCGCATATTTTTCTAACGACGTGGACGCGCGGGTGAGCCGGGAGGACGGGGTAATAATAAAACCGAAACCAACCAGCCGCGTTATATATAAAACTGAAGCGGCGCACTTTTCCGGCCGCGGTGTATATTCGAGTCCTCGCTTTGAATACAGCGTCCGTGGAACGGCAATAAAGAGTTTTGACAAACGGGGGTGGGAAACGCAGAGGCGGGTAGCGCGGCGCGGTGGTGCAGGCCGCGCGCCCACCATGCATCGCCGGGCTTTTTCATTTGCCTCCGGAAAAACGAATGAACGTCGCTCCCGTCGACAAACGGCGAGTACACGTCGGCTACACGAATACGCGAGACCAGCCGTTTATGCGTTTTATTCGTAGGGAACGATCGAAATAATTCATGGCCCTGGAGACGCTGAACGCTGCGGAACACGGAAATATTATACGGGCCGATAGAGCAATCCGTTGAAGAACCACAGATATATCGTAAATTTCGTTTATAACATCAAAGTACCTCCAGATTTCTGCCTATTTGTTTTTACGATATATATCAAATCAATAAATAAGAATTGTCGGTTTCTCAATTAATATACATATAAAAATAAAAGGCGTCTTCTAAAATATTGTTTCCATCATATGACAGTCTACTTCGAACCGAACATCCTCAGCACAAATCGTTCATTCATAATGTCCAGCTAAGATACTCCACTAAAGAAGTAGTGAAGAATCGCTCAATCCAAATTACTAAAAAGAGGTTCACTAGTTTATGTACGTAACGTCAAACACACGTTCTCATAGCTTGTTTTTCATTTCTTGCGTTCTAACAAATCATCACCGTTCCTGGCGACGAGTAATCCCGCGGCAGGTCGCGCAGCGGATCCGCTCCAGCTGCGAGCGTAGCGAAGTCCATTTTTTACGGCCTTTAAAGCGGCGCGCTATGAAATTTTAATATCCGCGTTCCTCGTCTTCCGCGTTGGATTTATATTACGATTACCCTCTGCGAAATTCTGCCGCACCGGGACCAGGCTAAATATTAACACCGACGCATTAACATTTTACATCGTCGCGTCGTTTCGCCATTGCTAGTCGTCCAGTATATACAGGGTGCTCCGTGTAACACGATTCAGAGTACCGAAAAACAACTCAAGAAGATTAATACAAGTGCTGCTTCCGTTTAACTTCCCTTAAGAGGCAATGGAATATATTATAGCAAGTTGTTATTCCCATTTCATACTTGATAATCATAATAAAAACAGCTCGAAACGGCTGTATCTAACATTTCATCGTATACTATCATATTTATCATTGTAACCGTATCTCGGACGCTTTTCTCTTTCATACATTTTTTTTTTTTTATGCTGAATCAGTTCCTGAAATATTGTCCACACGTCACGGGACACCGTGTACATGTGTGGATACCCGCGCGAAATTTTCATCAACGTGGCAATTACACCCGACGAGGTAGGGATAAAAATTTCGCCGCACTGGCATCGATGTACACGTTTGGCCGAATGACAACACGTTGTATCACATGCTGGATACACACACCTGCGCCCTTCTCGTCATCCCTGGTTTTATCAGCCTCTCCTGCATTCTCCCTCGCATGCAGGGCATCCTCCCCGCGCGAATCATCGAACGATGAAACACTCGATTACTGCATTAACAATGCTACTATTTCAGCACACCGTGTTCCCATCTCTCTCTCTCTCTCTCTCTCTCTCTCTCTTTTCGCGATTTGCTCGGCGCGAGGCGTGAATTGGAATCGATATCGTGACGCTGCAGCGATCTCTCCTGTTCAATTCTCTCTTTCTCTCCGTCTCTGTCTACCTATCTGTGTGTATGTGTGTGTGTGTACGCGGCTTTCGACGTGGCTGCCAACACTCGTTTTCCACTGGCCGTTAAAACGGTTAAAACGACCGCACGACCGATACGTCATTCCGCGATGTTCACGACCGCCGTGCATCGAAAACGAGCTGCCGACACGATCGCCACCCGGCTAAATCGTAATCGCTGACTCCCGATTTCCATGCCCGTAATGAAACTGCAAGCTAGCCGTGCAGCCTTGTTCGCCCGATCAACGTGTTTATTCGATATGCCTGCGTCGCGTTGTTTCCATCCACCGGTATTTTATATTTTCAATCGTGGCAACTCGCGTTTTATGTGCACCTACAATTCTTCCTGTCGCCGTTCCGAACGGTGCACATTTTTTGTCAACCCCTCTCTATTGGTTTTGGTAATTGCCGATGAAGCTTTTAGAGCGCCACGGTGATTATTGCTTTTCATTAAATTCGAATTGATTGGATACATTGTATCAAATTTTATATCGCGTTCCGAGAACATTTTTATAAATCAAAACGGGTCTGAAAGAGAATGTCCGATAATCGACTAAATTGTTTTTCGATTCTCAATCACGAATTATCGAACCGTGGAAACGACGCGTCGAAATAACGCTTTTGTAAATTCCACGTGTATCATATGTACGCGGTATATCAATCTTGATCTATCATGACAATCGCTTTCGACATTGGTTGTCCACTTGCCGTGAAAACTGTTAAAACGTGTCGTTCAGTGACCGTCAGTGGATGTCGACATCGAGCGTCAAACCTAAACGGCGTACCCGGGTTTCCCTGTCTAGAATCGCGTTCGTCCCGCTCTGGCAATCATCGTGTCCGCTCCCCGTTATTCCATTAATGCAGACTGACGCTCGTGATAAATACCATTAAAGGATCGTACAGTTCTTCGTTGTCTCTGACGACGGCTTGTTTATATGATACGTTTATTAAGGGCAAACCCGACAAGCGAGTTTCTTAAATTTCAAATGCAATCTCGAGTGAAATATCGAATCTACTTGTCTCGGAGGAGTAACGTTGAGAGCGAGAGGCTTCTTTCTGCGACGGACTCGGGAGTCATAAAGGTTTACGCGAGCATAAAGGTTGCTCGTCGGTGGTATGTAGCATCGGGACAAGAGAAACGCGATCGTATGGCTGCTCTGCGGATCGAGAGCGACGCTACCGCTCTCCCCATCGCTCAGGCAATGAATACGAATAGGTTTCGAGATACGATCTCTCTCGGGATTCGCGGTATGGAGGGGTTAAATTAAATGATTTGCATAAGTAGGTGGGTGTCGACACCGGCAAACATTGACAAACGCGTGTGCACCAGCCACTTTGTCTGCCCTTCTCGCTCCCCGTTCGGCCGACGGTCTCTCTCCCTCCGCAGCGACGCCGCGCCGGCACCGTTTCGCCCACTCCTCTCCCTCGTCTCTCCTTCTCATCTGCGTAGCCCGCGGCCCGGGAAGGGAAGGCACGGGCCTGGATCTTATAAAAGAAGAATATATTATTACGGATAATGGAAACAGCGAGTTCGACGTAAAGCAGGCGCGAGATAAGCGGTTCCCTCGCGCACGAGTCGACACGTGTCGAACCGGGCTGCGGGTCACTGATACAGCCGTTCGCAATTACCCTACACACGCCGCTGCGAAAGCGAGAGCCAATCGGGATGATAATCTCCGCCGGTTACGGCGTCACGGGAATTAGACGGTTCCTCAAACCCAAAATGACTACGCGATAGCTCCAGGAAATCTAAGCATTTTTACGAACGAACAAGCGTTGCATTATTTTACATAAATCATCAACAGAATGATATATCATATAATAAATCGTATGAATTAAATCGTACAATAGATTATGAATACTCGAATGTTTGCATAAATTTTTATCAACGGTGATGATACGATACGAGAATATGAAACAAATTAATATCTACTTATCAGAAATGAATTCTTTTCCAATTAAGTGATTGCTCTCACAGTGGAAACAGTAAGTAGCTGTCCCCTTGCAACCACCGCCGTAATTGTTTATCGGGGACAGTCGCGGTCGGACAGGCGAAGAAATGACACGCGACGAGAAAAGACGTCGTCGGTCGAGCATTCGGTTTGTAAACGACGTTCTCTCGAGGCGTATTTGACCCCCTTTCGCGCAGCATCCATCCCTCCTGTAGCCGAGTGTTTGCCGTTGTTACGACAACGGCGTCACGTGTCAATTCGCATTATTACTATTTGTCGAAGAGCGTCGTTGTCGCATCGTCGACGAGACGGTGAAAAGGGTCAGCGCGCGCGCGTCAGGGCACACGACTCACCCTTCGTGGGAAAAGCCAACACAAACAAAATAAAATAGAGATAGATAAAGTGGCGCTAGGATCGTTTCTCGAGGGGAGGTCGGATCGCGCAACTACCCTCTTCCCGTTGCTTAATCCCGGATTGACTCGTGTCACTTATTAATATTTTATGCAAACACCATGATTTACGGCCACGCGGACGCGTTACCGGCCAATCTTTCTCCCGTGCGGCGTCGACCCGATAACCGTGGCCGCGACAACGGTTTTATCTCCCGGCTTCATCGCGACGGATCGCATTACGTCTTGATTCGGGATGCAAAGAGGGATACTCTCCACAGCGTCATCCCCTGGCGATTATTGGATAAAGTCGTACGGTTCGCCCGATACGATCGCCGATTGAACTAAACCGAGGGCCACTCTCATCTGGACTGGTCGTTGAATGTTGCTAAATTGAAACTTGGTTACGAGACGTCTCTATCTGTTCGTTCCCATGAGTTATAGTCTTCTATTAAGAATTTTCAACGCAGATTTATTCCCTGATTTATGAAATTCATAGTAATAATTAATATGCTCATGTTTCATGTATTAATTTATACTGAATGGAGAATCTGAGATTCGTCAAACGATGGTTTGAAACTTGTTTCATTCGCTGTATTGTCATTCTATTGTCTCCATTGCTTTTCATCGGTATTTCTATTGAACGAGTGCGAATCATAGCACGCGGATGTCGATCATGAGGTAGGTGCTCTCAGGGAAGGCTAAATCTGCAAGCCAAAACGAATCAGAGTAATCCTCCTCGACGCGTTTCTCGAAAAACCTCCCAGCCTGTACTCGAGTCACCGGGAGAAGCGAGGGGTGGTTATAGCATCGGGAAAAGGTCCGACGACGGTCGATGAGCATTTCGCAAATGGATCTGTCTCCTTTTTACCCCCGCCATCGAGCACTCCGCGTTTCTCACCCTTCCTTCTCGTGCTTTTTCTCCGTCCTCCTTTTTTTCGTCCGCTTCGCGGTGGAAGCGGTTCACCACCGCCGTGTCTCCCTCCTTCTCGTTCCCCCTTTAGTCTCTATATTCTTATCGCTTCTCCCGTGTCCGTTCTCCGTGCGTCTCTGTCCCACCGCGGTGTCTCTCCAACCAGCGTTCGTCGTTGTCGTATCTTTTTGCCAACCTCTTTAGCCGATCCTTCTCTCATTGTCTGTTTCCCTCGTTCCCGCACGAAAGAACCGTCCCATCGTCGGTTCAACCGGGGAGGGAGAGAGCCCTCGCTCGCGGCTGTCCTTCGAGGAGCCCTCGACGCTTTAAATTGCTGATGAGCATTTTTAGATTGGTTACGTTAAGTGAATTGGTACATAGGCAACGCTGTGTTCTCCCGATAAAAGTCTTTAATGAATCCGGGAGGAAGATGGCCCCGGCACGACCGCGATAGCGTCTCACCTTCCCGCGTGCCATACGACGATACTTCTAACCAACGCTATATCCGCTTATGTTTGATACAATTTATCGATGCACACGATGGGACACGGCGCACTTTTTACTAGGCCGGTTTAATGAATAATTTTGCGGCTTCCTTTGGACCGAAGCCTTTTTTATCTTGAATACAGCGCTATGCAAAGCTGACGATTTTTTTGCTAGTAAATAAACTCTGAAATTATTACATAGTAAGGATATGTAATGATTTTTCAATAGAACATTTTATAAATGTTATGTTTTCGATCACTCTAAGGAATTTTTCATGATTCTCTTAGAATGATTACTCGTGAAAACAGAAAAATCCGTGAGAAGGAGACAGTGTCTCTCGTGCGTTACGCAATGCTTGCCATTAGTGTCTATGTATTAATTCAATCCTCTCCGGAATTGACCCAAGATACACACGCGAATATATGTAGAGAACTGTTTAAGACTTACTTTTAAAAACTTAATGCAGTATCTTCGTTATCGGCGTTTAAGGAAAAAGTTTCAAGTTTCAAATCTTGCCACGTGTTTAAAAATACTTCAAACGCTTACGGCACATAAGTTACGCGTGAAAGCGAAAGAGTGAACCGAGCCATGAAAGAGGTCCAGTTGTAAGAATTACAATTACATCAAAATCTTAATGCAAGTACCGAATTCATTGGTAAAATCGCGGTGATCCTTCAATCGGATCGTTCAGAGAGTTTGAGTTTTTCCTGGCAACGGAACGGTTTGGAAAGGTGGCGGGAAACGAAAGCCGCTGACACACGTAAATACCAGGATGAAAGCAAGGGTAGATAGGAACGGCGAGTTAATTAAAACCCTCTCGTCGGCATTAGAGCGAAATCGTGGCCCCGGGCCCCTCGTCCTCGGGTATTCTTCTACCCCGCGGCGCGTCCGCTTCCTCGCGCACCCTTTCTTCCCGTCCAGACGAGTGGCGAGGGGGGCAGAGAAAATCGCCGGGACATCGGACAGGGTCTGTGCCTCCTGGCCTCATCCGATAAAAGGAACGGGTAGCCGGCCGAATGCGTCCGGGACCGAGCAACAACAATAATGTCGTCGTCAGTTCGTTAAGCGCTTCTTTCAGGGCTGCTCTTTTGCGTCTCACCTCCGGCCTCTCGCCCCGTGCAAAGAGGAGGATGCGAGTCTCGAGATAACTACGGCCCACCTACACCTATGTACTGTGTATGTACCTACCTCCGGTTCTCTGCCTACCCTCGCTTCGTTACGACATCGGCACGCGTGACTGCGTGAACCCGTGCATGCGTGCCTTCGTCACCTGAGATAATATCGGTGAACCGACCATCTATCATCCCACGATTCCCCGTGGACGTCCACCAAGGATACGTATGCACGAGAGTGTACAGTAAATGTCAGAAACAATCATACCTATTAGAAACGAGAAATTATTTTAAGTAAATATTTTCCTTAAATTCTGAACTGACATAAAGAGCGATATAAGGTATATGAAAATATGTGTAGATTAAGAATCATATCTGTGATATTACTGATATTGCAAAAATTCTATTAGAATATTGTATGTGTTTCGCTTTTGACTCTCACTGTACGTACGCCTTCGACTGGCTAACCCCTTCGTATAGTACTTTAACGCGTCAAGAATGCACCGTGACGAAGCTACTGTTTTCATCGGATCCCATTGTTGTTGATGGCAACAGGAGATGGGGTGGAATTTTTACGTCGAACGTGGCCTGGAGTTTGATTGTCCGGAATGTTTGAATTGTCGATCCTAGCATCGCGATTATAATAAATGATCGTTAGTGACCACCACGTGTTTACTTTAGTTAATTCTCTTTTCGTAAATATACAGGATATCAAAAATAGCGCACATCACACGATTATGCGCTGTAGGTAAAAGAAATGAACGAAGTAAAGAATATCAATGAAATAAAAATTGAAGTATTCGCATGACATTCTCTAGCTTGTACGAAAAATTATGATTTCGATGCTTACGAGTTCCCACGACGTTTTGTTAAAATGAAATTAAAAATGTTTTGTTTAGACCGGACGAAGAACAAGAAAAAAGGGCGGAACGTAACAGTCGATTGAACGTTGCGGTCAAGTTCAGTATGTTGCGAGTCACGTTGGAGTACGAGTACGCGAACGGGCCCCGCCGATAAATTCACAGAATAAATGCCGATATACAAAACATGGGGCAGCGCGCGTCGCGTCGCGTCCTACACGTGTGCGGTTTTGTATCGCCGTAACCGGGGTCCCGGTCCCGGGTACCGATCAGCGTTAGGTGATTGATCGCTGACACGGAATGACTCATCGCGATTACCGTGGCGCATTGTTCACGGAGAAAAAGCCAGCCACCAAGACGATAAGCACCGTATTGCTCGTCATTCAACGGCGAGTTTCCAGCAGGGTCCACGCGTCGATCGTTTACCTGTCTTCCTTCATCCACCACCACCTGATGTCTACATCGGCCGAACAACCGGTGAGTACCTTTACAGAGAGTCTGTTTGCACCGAGGAACAAGCGGTCCTTGTACAAGTAACGGAATGACGAGACGTTTTCGCTGGAATTTGTGCGGGTGGTTGAAATATTTGAATCTTTTCTTATGGATTCTCGGAATACTTGTGTTCAAACGCAAAAGTGTGTGAAAACATTTTCAAATAGTTATTTCCGTTTTATCTCCTCAAATGTTCTTACGCTGCTACTACGGCAGATAGAAGCTGGATATATTTTGGAACAATATTATCTACTAATAGTGCAGTTTTCCATGCAGTTAATCTCCCATCGATGCAGCGTGTCGATTTCACCCCTTGCAATCTTTTACGATCGTTTCGCATTCACGGCAAGCTCGATTGACGGTTGTAAACCTCGCCCTTGAAAGCCTGCCTCGCCGAGTCGAGCAGCTTCACGAGACAAGCTCGACAATAACCGAACTGCTCTGCTGCGGTTCTAGTAGGAACTCGAATAATCGTGTCAACGTATTATATGCGACGTGATGCAACAGCGAGATGACGAGGATAGAGACGGCCAGATACGTACGTGTACGTACGACTACGAGGGCGAGAAGGATAGTGCGGGGAATGGGGGATGGTAACAGAGAGAAAGCGTTGAGCTGTATCTCGTTAACAAAGCCAGGACGGTATACATTCGGCAACAGATGCGAAACGGTGTCAATCAGAGCACGCGCGCGCTGGGGTCGAGCAAAGTGATTGACATATTTTCCGCGGTGAATTCGTCCTATTGCTCTCAGAATATTCGCGCATAAAGCTCTTAACGCGACCGGCGCGGCGTCCCTGTGTTGCCTTGACGTTTCGTTTCAGAATGAAACTACGACCGACCAATTTGCCAAGAGAGCCACCGCCCCTCTCACGTTTCACGTAATCCGACGATCTCACGGGATCGGACCGATATGCATAAGGGAATTTCACGATCCCTGACCGGGAATCAGTCAATAGTACGCCGTGTATAAACATTTATATACAAATGTGCCGATTTCGTAAATGGAATCGTTTCATTGAAACTGGTATCAGTACACCTTTTGAAAAGTGCAAAGTGTCGATGGGAACTTGGGGAAAATAGCAGAACTATACAAACATGCATTGATGAAAGACATTATTTAATTAAACTTAATCAACTTGCATTTACGTACACTAGGTATACGCATATTGTCCTAGCTCACTCGTGCCACTTGTCCACTTTCAATTTCGGGCGAAAAAACTGTCATGTGCATTGAATAAAATTCGTTAACGCGAGACACGAATTTCGCAAAAAAAATAACTGTTCGTGCGAATGTGACGCGGTAGAGGGTGGGTCGTATCAAGTTTCGCGATATGACAGCAAATGTGTGCACCACTTGGCAGTCGCGACGCGTCGCATGGGTGCTCCGGATCTAGCTACCAAAACCTGCTGAGATTTGAAACGTTACACCCAGAGTTGCACAAAGTGCGAGAGATCTCGCAAGCAGAAAACTATTCCCCCCGGAGTCGAAACTTAGCTCGATCTCCCCCACCGCCAGACATCTCTTTCTTTCCCCTCCGCCGTTCGTAGCCCGTCTCTCTCGGGCTACAGAACAGAGCGACACGTTTAATTGGTAATCCGTTTAAAGGATTAGTAACTCACGATGGGTATTAGGACGTGTCGCTGGTCCGGCTGCAGCTTGTCCGTTTCGCACGGACAAGCCGAAGGACACGATCCCCGGTCTATGTCGATGGATGCGATCTTCGATATCTCCAGAATGGGTCTGTTGCCCCTTTCTCCGAGACGATATTCTAATACGGTTATACCACAGTATAAGAAAGGATAGCAGTCTTGCTCTGTCAAAAAGTGTGCTAATAATTGACTTCAACAACATAGCGGCTTAATTAAATGCCCGTAACTCAATAGTAGCCCAATTATTCCTTAACGAATGGAGTTGAAAGGAAATTGCATATATTTAATATCATAATAATTATGTTCAAAGTATTTGTTCTCTACTTTGATCACTTCACTCCAAATTGTGTGCTATGACCGAACTGGATTTATAGAAAAATTGAATACTTAGAAAATATTAAGAGTACATATAATTTATAAAAGTATCTGAAGTATCATTCTGACGACAGCATTAACCCATTAACCCGACGTAAAACGGCATTCTCGGATGCCGATTCTCTTTCACATTCATCCTCTTTCATGGCAAGTGTTCGACGTAACGCAATACGCCACGGGGCGTGTGCTCACTTTTCAAACGAGCTTACTCTTCGCCACGCGAGACGCACGTATAGCCGGGAGGCTGGGTTTCAAATCCGGCCTGATCTAATAGGGATTAACTAAGTGACAAATGTAAGAGTTTGCGATGCCGGGGTTGCTACACCGACTGTGCCCCCTGTTCCACTCCATCGGAGAAAAAGATATTAAACGAAGAGCTTAATCGTGTATCACGAGCGTGGCTCGTGAATTTTATATGGTCAGAAATGAGTGTTTCATTTAAATAGATATAGCATGTAAAGGAATTAAGCTAAAACTTGCGGAGGAACGGTTATAAAGAAAACAGTTCATTACTTAAAGATGTATTGGCTATATGTACAGTCAATCCGAAAAGTTTATGTACCTTAGAAAAACGCATTTCCTATAATTAAAAAGAAATCAGACGTTGGAAGAACAATGCTAATAATAAATAGCTACGTGCTAAAAAGTATAGAAGGAAATATCCAATTAATTATTGATGCTGGCGAAATGTTTTTTTGTAGCTATTGACGTGTTCTACAC
>NW_017176396.1:1085325-1118325 GCF_001652005.2 Ceratina calcarata | reverse complement strand
CTTGTATTTCGTCAAGTCAGTTGTTTCTTCCAACTTCGCGCATGCACACCAAATACTAGAAAGTTTTCTTTGAGTTACTGCTGATTACCATAAGAGTACATGCATCCTTAAGAGATATTTAATTAGAGAATTATGCGTCATTTTTAAGGGAAGAAATTATTGATACGAAATAAAATCATTGTATATGGAGCTACCGTCAATGGCTCAAATTGTTTCCTCCCTGCAAACTGCACCGGTTTCCGTTTGAACGTTTTTCGTCTTCTGCCTGGCTCTATTATTCGAGTTCACCAGGAAATTGTTCGTTTAACTGCTCGCAGCGTTTCCAACGGCCCGATGTGAGTATATATTCATATTTTCACATAAGATATCAGGGTAGATAAATGCGAGAAAATAATATTCGAAGGGGAAGGTGGCCGAGGCTTTGCAAGGCAGTTGCAACCTGCTCCTGTACAAAAAAACATCGGGTCGGGCGAATTCGAAATTGTTCGATTCGATAGAAATTTTTCGTCTGACCTGGATCGGCCCTCCGATCGATAAATCCCTTGGATACCGGCCATACCTGAACCGGGGAACCGTATCAGATCTCGTTCCCTTAAATAATGAGGCAGAGGATCCGAGCTAGAATTATCGGCACTTCGGACGCGCTAAACTTCCCTGGTCGGCCATCAATCAGCTGGCCAGCTCAACCACCTGGCCTACTTTTATCGAGCATCTCTTGTGGACCTTCGATCAGAGATTTCGTGTAATAACAGCCGAACATAACTACGAGGCGGTCTGCCTCTTTCAGTTTATGATATCTTACAGAACTGGTTAAACTGTTTCTCTCTTTTGCCTTTATTTATCGAATATTGATGAATCGCGATAGTAAATACGTTAGATACTGGAATTGTATCTTGAAGATTTTTGAATATTTCATAGCTTTTTTGGCACAGTTCTTCCACGATGAAATATGGAAATTACATAACACGGACTAATTAATTAATATTTAATTTATTATAAAATTTGTCTATCCTATTTTATGCTATTCAATGTCGTTAAAACCAAACTTTCTAACTACTCTCAACCACCTGCAAGAAACGCGATCGCATCGGGCGAGACTCTCGAGGGGGTTGGAAATCGCGTCCGAAATCTCGCGGTGGCGTATTTTGCGTTCGCAAAACGCTACGCGGGTCGCGAGACGTCGCGTCGCGTCGGCTATGCGACCGGCTCAACTCGGCGCGGCGATAAATCAAGTGGCGTTTTTCATGGCCGGCGTCCGCGTCCGTTCCGAGGCACGAATGGTAATGAAAACCGGCGGACGATACAGGCGCGATAACATTCCCCGTGGCCGCGTGTCCCGCGAGTCCGACGATGCCAACGACGACAAGCACGAGGACGACGAATATCCGTTCCCGGTGCAAAACCGACCGCTGTCTCGCATCCCTCGCATTCCGTTATCCCCGCGTATTCCTCGTTCGCGATCATGCGTGTTACACATGTTTCGTTAAGTGCGCGCATCCCGCGATTCGGACGAGAAACCGTACTGCCCTTCTCATTCATTGGAACAAGAACATTTTTGAGATGTAAAAAAATACAATTGGAATGCTGATAGTAATTTTGCACTTTCCACAGAAATTCTTAGTCGATAAAGCACATACAGAAGTATCAAGTTCTCACGGATCAGTGAGTTTCATAATCAGGACCGTTACCGAGCTCTATAATCATATGGAATATCATTAAACTTCAGTCAACGAATAAGTGCGGTTCCGCAATTACGTAATTAGTCTGACCGCGACTTTCTAATCCTCCTGCGTCCCGCGGTAGATCGTTTCGATTTGTTCCATTAGCGAAAGCGTGTGTATGTACTTACGTACGTAAGTACTTAACGCCGGTTTAACCTGAACACGCGTGTACGAGCCGAGGATACCGGGGCTACGGGCCGAGTTAATCGCAGCGAATAAGATAGATGTAACAACCCCGTCTACAACCGCGGGTAATGTCAATAATGCGAGTATCTATGATATCCGTAATTAGTCGACGACGATAATACCGCGCTATTTCAACGCGGATTTCCTCCATTAGAATTTGATAACATATCCGCGGATATTAATTTAGCGAACGCTTCTAATACTGCTATATAGAAACAAATTAGTCCACCGTTGATTATAGCAATTTCCTTTTCGATGTTCAATATCCTGCTGTTGGAATTTATTGAAAACTTCAATTTTCATATGAGTAATTGGATTTTTTTATTCAACTAGAATCGATATCTATCAGTTTTCGAAATTCATTTAATGCTGACAAGTTTAATTTCACAGAAATTATATTATTGAACTAATATTTTATACAAGCGAGTACAATGTCATATATTATCCTTCGCTATGAATAAATCGGAACATTGGAATTGGCAATCGAAAATACTTCACCGTGCTGCAGTAACCATTTAAAGCAGAAGAATACTCCTCCGATTTCTTTGGACTGGTGTATTTGAATATTCTCTACTTACTCATCCGTGCTGTTCCTTTCTCCACTGCGTGGTCCCTCCGTTCCGTTAACGGATAATTAATGCACGCTGGAACGAGGCAGAAGAAGAAAAGCCGCTCCCGATCGCATACGTCCGTCATCCGGAGGACGAGGAGCCCCGGCGAATCGAAACGCGTGTCCTCACGTGAGAACCTACTCGTTCCCGTTCTCTCTTCGGCTGGTATGTAAATTCTCTACTGCGAGACACACCATACGAGTAGCTACGCTCCATTCGCGACCGTGTACCACACGATATTAATGAGCCGTTGCGAACCGACGTCGCTTATCGAGCAAATAACACGAGGGAGAAATCAATTGAAAACGGCTCTAACCTTCGACTAAGTAAAACTTGATACGCGTCCCAATTCCTTAATAGCTCGAGGTTCTTAAAAGAATTGAATATTGACTAACGAAAGAATGTCGTCTCAGGGAGTTGAGTTCATGGATCAAAAAGCGGGATTCTTCCCTGAATTTAAGGACGTTTCTGACTTCGGCTCCAGTTTCCATTACCCCTTTATCGGAGGTGCTTAACGCCGAGAACAGGTTTCTGCCGGGTCGTTAATAGTTGCCAGCCGTGCTTAGCCAATTTCGACGACATCCAGACGTAAATGTCGCACGGCTGAAGGTTTACGCGTGTTCGTCAAGGATTCCGATTATTGGATTTGTATCGCTTGTAGAGAGTTACGGTTTTTATCATTGCGAATTCTGGTTTCGTTTTCAATATGTCGCCTCCCAAAAGAGACATATTTTACTTGAACGGTTAGGCAAGAAAGGATATTACGTTTCGACAATCTTCTCGAGTGAATCGCGATCGTTTAAAATTCATCCGTTGGACCATTTAAAGGAGCCCGATAGAAAAACGTTTCGACAAAAGAGTTCGGAATACCGAACGAGTCTCCCGAGACGAATAACTCGAACGCGGCACGTCATAATATCAGGCGGAAATCTTTAATTTCGAACTTGTCCCGAGCGAAAAGAAGTCCACGAGCTCCCGCGGTAAGTACGTATCGCCACGCTGAATCGGCGCCAGAGAGAGCGCCAAAAAGGTACCCACCGATTTCCGTTCGCATCGACGGATTCCATTAACGATCCACTCTATCATATACTCCCGATGGATCCTGACATAATTCGCGTGATGATCTCGCGGACGAAATATGCGTTTCACGGTGGTCATTCGACAAAACCTCCTCTCTCTCTTTCTCTCTCTCCCTCTTGCAGCCCCCCTTCTCAACGAGAGATTTATCTGATCGACCAGAAGCGAATAATTCGATCGTTTGGCCGTTGTTACGATGCGACGACTCATTAACATTCCGGTGTGTATAACGCGGTCGAAAGAAGAAGGAGGCAGCGGGAGGAGGCGAAGCCCGTGCGGCTGGCCACAGGCCCTGTGCCCGTGCATCCACCATAAAGGACTCTCTCTCGCTCCTCACCGTCCTTCCTGTTCGCCCTCTTTCCTCTACCTACCTACTACCCGGTGCAACTCGTTTCTACCTTCGAGGCGGTCGAGATCCACCGCGGTTTCAGTGCCCAGATGCTACCTGCCGCAAACCGACACGCGTGCGAATCGTCCCGAATTTCTGCAGGCACGTACATAACTCGCGCCAGTTTCTTATCCCGGTACCGTCCCGCTCTAAACGCGTTCTTCGGTAACTGCCATGGAGAGCAGAAGTGGCGATCGTTGGAAGGTGTCTAGGTGACGCGTCGAGAGCTGTTACGGGGTGAGTGCGAGACTCGTTGATGAATTGATCATTGGTGAAATCACGGACGGTTGTCGATTAATGTCTTGTCAACTTTCATATCAACATGACGTAATACATACATATCGTTACTCGTACATGATATGAAATATCTTAAAACATATGTTGTGGGCGGTTTTAAAATGACCTGGTTTAGAATTATGAAGTATGTTATCTTCTTAATCTAAATCTTGCGAGTTTCGAAATTACATGAACAAGTGTGATAAATCTAAATGTGTCATTTTAAATTCTTGATCACGTTTCGTTGACGGCTATTTCAATAGTTTATTCCTTGAATTCGCGCAGAGACTGATAGACAGAACGTTGGTAGCAGATTTGCTGCGTAATGTCAATCTCTTTTTTATTGTAATCGAGGGTGAAAGTGGGTTCTTGCCGCACGAACGATGGCGCCACTTTGCAGCACTCCATATTACGCTCGCTGTAGAACACGCTGTCGCTATGTCGCGTGTAATTAAAATCGATTGTTGGACGAGTCCTTCGACTCTTTCAATTGGCAATAATCATTCCTAGCTAATAGTAAAATTAGAGTAACATCTCTAGTTTAATGAAATTTCACACACTGTCCAGTTGTACAAATACGTACAGACCAAATTAATAAATATTACATTTCGTATTTAAATTCTTGTCTTTGTTTGTTCTTATGTGTTTGTCTTGAGTGTCCTTATTCGCCAAAAACTGATTAAACTGATTCTTAATGAAATTGAAAATTTTTACCAATTTTCTGAAATCCCTGAAATACGTCAAGACGAAAAGCAATGAGATTCGATATTCAGTTGTCGTCGTTTTATCTTAGTTCAGCTGCCCACGCATACACGCATATACACGACCGCGAACGAAACGTGGACCCTGTCGCGTGCAGCGCCTGCCAGTGGAGAGATCGCAGACGAGATTCTCGCCGGCCCGGGCCGCGACGAATAAAATCTGGCCGCATTATTCAATCGGTGTACCGCGAATGGAATGCGAACGGATCAAAACTTAATAATGCCGGCCGGGTAAAAAGGTGAGCGCGTGCGGAATATCGTGGCACGGGTTACGACGCCAGGCACCGCGACGCCGCAAATTAATATAAACTGCGGGTCCATCCCCTTCGACGACGCGACGCCCGGGTTCATCGGGTATGCGTGCCGTGCGAGCAGTCCGATTGCCTCGTCGTCCTTCGAAATACCTCGCCGGGAGCCCGCATCGCATCTTGATCGCCGGATTTTCCGTCTCTGCAGACGCTTTCCCTCGATTTTCCCGCGCGCGAATTACATACCACGCGGAGCTGATTAGAATCGGGAGAACCGACGATTCTTTCGAGCCACTACGTTCCCCGCGTGGTATATTAATGTGCAAATTAATAGAAATATTGTATTGATTTATACTATCATTATTTCTCGGATTCATGCAATATCGTAATATTCTATAATATTCTATTTTATTTATTTTCGCTGTCCGAAACCGGAATTTAAAAAGGCGTCGCACCCTTTTTCGCACGAATCCTCGTTAATTATGCGAAAGCACCGTCCGCATCCTTTCCCGTCATTTATTTTTCCTTGGCGCATAGAATAGGGGCTACGTACGTTCGTACATAAAGAAGAGAGTGTCGAGAGAGGCAGTCGTCGGAGTAGCCCGACCTCGTAAGATAAACTCCTCATTAGCGCGACAAACCGCGGAGGCTTTAATTACCGCATGGCGGGTGGCCGATCCTCCGGGTGAGGATTTCAGGCTCTTTCGTAACCTCGGCTTGCGTCATAAAATCTGCCCTGACTGCCTTCTCGTCAATTAAAATTGTCGAACATCTCGATTCCACTTCCGTACGACTCTTTGCCGCGCGGTAAACGTGTGGAGCAAGCGTTCTTCGCAACGCGACGGTTCGAGACCAGATTCTTCGGTAACTCGTCCCGAGTAATTATCTGGAAACGATTAGCTGAGAATTCGCGCTTCGATTACGTATCTGTTCGTTATGGATTTCACGCTTGCACGCGTCAGTTTCAATGTGCGCAGTGTTAGTAACGATTATCATGGCAATGTTGCTCGTCAACTCCGAGCAGTATGGCTTCTTACTTCTTTCATGTTTCATATGTTTTACTATAGGGAAAAGTAGAAAATAACTTCAGTCCTAGGAAAGCTTATGAATCATTTGTGTTAGTATGTTTGATTCAATGAGATCGTCTATGGTTAATTCGTTGGAGAAAAATATTCCGGTCGGAGAGGATGAACGGTTCTATCCGTAATATGATCAAAGCCATCCTCGAGACCGGAAACAACGTCTGTCTGAAGGAAAAGTACATATACCGGGGGGTCAGGCAGAAGGATTTTGGACAGGTTCGCGACGAGAAAAGACGGGATGGGAAATGGGATCCTCCTTTGCGCACTTTACACGGTTCGCCGGTAAAAAGAGATGTCTAGATTTACGTGTGCCGCAGCCGGGACAAGAGATTGAAAACGTCAACACGTTGAGAGGCAGAAGGACAAATCCGGCACGTCCGTCGCGGCGCGCCGGTTCCGCAAGAGAGGCGGCCGGCTAAGGCAAGGCGAGCCAAGGGAACCCGCAAAGCGGCCCCGACCCCTTTCGAGTGCAGACTTTACATATTTGTATTCTACTTCCGTCTGTTTGCAGAAACATCATATTTCGGCCCCGTTCGTTGCGTAAAAGAGGAGTCCCTGATTCCGTCGTCGTTTGCGTTTGCGCTGAACACCGAACCGCGCGGCTCCTTGCCAGTAGGCAAGTGCTTTTTGCTCCTGCGTCTCCTCTCTCCGCCCGGCGATCCAACATTCTCGTGAAATCGATACGAATCTTCATAATCCTCGTCTGTTCGTTACCTTTCGACTAATTCGTGTCCCTTGTGAGGAGTACATAACTGGAAATCCATGAATCGATGATAAATTTTTTTCATGTATCACATTTGCATGTGCTGTCTATTCTTAATTCGTTTTCAAAGTCGGTCAAAGCGAAGGAAGAAACAACATTCTAGTTTCCCGTGGATTTTCTTTTACACGCGACACAGTAACCAACTTGTCGTGGAAAATGCTAACAGCTAGGCGACTCCCGATCAAACGGCAGAGACTGTGAATTTTCCAACTACCACTACTACTACTGCTGCTGCTGCTACTACTACTACTACCTTCACTAGGTACCTACCATCCGGTCACGTAACACGTACACACGTCCGTGCGCGTGGATCAAGCGGAAAAGAGGGCGGTCGAATGAAAGAGGGGTTGGGCGAGGTTCGAGAGACGATTGTACTCTTTTTCGCCCTCTCCTTCTTCCCCTTCGCCTCTCGCTCGCTCCGGCAACGCTTTGTAGCCCGTAAACTTTCTTGGTTCGACAACCCTCGGTTGGTCTCGAGGTGGAGGAAACCGAGAGAAACCGTAGGAATAGTCGAATCGAGTGCCGCTTCCAGCCAAGTTTTTCCATGGCGGTAGCTGCGCAATCATTTGTTCAACACACCGCCAACAAATCCAATACGTTGCCAACCACCGAACACATGGACTTCGCTCTTTCTCTCCCGCATTCTCTCGCCCCGATCTCGATCACTCTTTCTCGCTCTCCCTCGTTTTCCTGGCTCTGCCTCCGTTCTCTTATTCTTCTTTCTCTTCTTCTTCTTCTTCCGGCGAAATGTACTACGAACAGTTTACGTGTGCCGTATACACATGGCTCACGGTATGTTATCTCGCGCGCGCTTTCGTTACCGCGTGCAATCTCAGTTACGTGATGTAAAAAGTCGAAATTGAGCAAATCATGCTTCATTTAGAAAACGTAGAAAACGCATATTAAACAAAGCTTATATATGTATGTCTTTTATAATTATAAAATAATGAATTCCGGGATGGAATCTTAGAATATGTTATCAATATTTGAGCTATCTTATAACGAATACAGAAATTCCGCAGACTCGCTTTTGAATAATAAATTCGTCGAAGATATATTTGTAGAGAATATGCTACACGTCGACGAACGCTGTGAGACATGGTGAATAACACGAGCTTCCGAAACCGAAAATTATTCATTTCCAACTTATATTTAAAACTCCGTGGAGAGCTGATATCCGTTACATAAGAATACATCAGGAGAAATCGTTGAGACATCTATTTTCGTCATCTCGTGGTTTCAGTGCTTGTTCGCGAATTAAAAGCATCGAAGATCACGACTAGCGATTGTAATTTCACAATCCTTTATCTTTCTTCCCCTTCACAATTTGTATAAATATTTCGTTTTTTTATTATTAAATATATAACTGATTGTATTCCGGATATTTTTGCAAAGAAACGAGCATTGAACGTAGCTCGACAACTCTGCAAATACTTCTATTCAGTATGGATCCCGGCTGTAGAAAGAACGAGTTTTGGACCAGGCGAATGCACGATACCTTTTCCGTCCTTGGGCATTCAGTCGCGAAACGCGTAACACAAGTGTAGCTCGTGTTTTGCGTCCGCCTGGAGCGGCGCAGGGCTTCTCCGCATGGAAATCAGTCGGGGTATCACGGATCGATTTCACGGCGACACGGAATTTGTTTGTATCGAAGGAAAAGCCTGGCGAGAGAGAAAAACCGTTTCCCCTCGACGCGGACCACGCGACGCAACGCTCGAACGTGAGAGAACTTCGGATTTATTCGAAAAACACTCTCTCTCCCTCGGTTCGCGATAGCGCACCGTTCCGCGGTACTCGAGGGGGCGTGGAAAAGGGCCGATTCCTTAATATCCCCCAGAGACGCCGGGGGATCGGATACACATCGCTCGGCCTCGCCTATCTATTCAATATGCCTCCATTATTTGGTAGGTGATAAGGTGGAACGGTGGCGGTCTGACTTCCCTTCCCAAAGCCGAAACTTACCCCACGCGGCTACCCCACCCCGGGGATATATCCTCGTTTCCCTAGGGACCGGCGACCGATGAACGATACCTCTCGTTGACTTCGCTTTTTTCTTTCTGTATCGCCGACACTCAAGCAGGAGTTTTGCTCGCTTCGGTTGTTTCACAATTTTACCGAGACGAACACAATCTTCCTGACAGTTTCTTTAAGCGCAGTTTAATTTGCTCCATTTTCTCCCCTTGGTTTACCTGACATTATCTTAATATGAAAGTTTTACATAATAAAATTTCTACAATTTCCCGCTTTTCATATTTTCCACTGAACAAGGAGCGCGCATACCTTACATAAGAAGACTTTTAAACGAACGTTGGGTTTAGGGGGTTGGTAATTCCAATGCTCGTAATAAAGCAAACACATCGTTGTACCAGCTCCGACATAGTCAAAGTTGAATGAGGTAAGCTGAAAACGTGGGAAGAACCGGATCGTACAACACGGCCGGGCCGACCTAGGAACGGGGGTATATAAGTGTAAAAAATAACGAGAGGGCGGCGAGCTGGCTGGATAGTCAGCGAGAACACCGACTTCATTCGTGCAAATCTATTCAGTCGGCGCGTATCCGCAGAACTCACGACATCCGACCTTCCTTGTCGAATCGTACACGCCGCGTATACATAGCTACCCTTTTCCCCGGTGAGCGAGCTTGCGAGCAAGCCGTGGGTTTTTCAGGGTAACGCCGGTGTGCGAAGCTTTTCACTGAAGAAACATGGTGTACGCTCTATAAAGCCGGCCGTATCTCGGCTCGTATCTCCATGGCCCCACGATGAAACCGCCGCGGGGTGCTAGCCCTAAGGGTACACAATGGGCCCCGTATGTTTGCGGGGGTATAGAATGGTTCCGTGTTACACCCTCTCCTTTTTCGTACACCTTTTCCTCGGAAAGTTTGCGCTCGTTCTGAGACCTCCTTTTTCGACTCCGTTTTGTTTGCTACAGTTTCATTTTCTATTGAATCGATAGGAAGTCGTACTTCAGTTTACCACAAACGGATTAACTAGTTTAACGCATTGCTGAATTAATTTGTGAGCGTGAAGGATGTTCAATCTGACGCGGACAACCGGGAAACCATTCCCGATCAGATTTTTAATATCGCTTTAGAGTTTTAACTTCGAGAACGCGCCAGACGTCGATCAAACGTCGATACGCAGCGAGCGTATCAGGAAAGGATGTCGATACGAAACGGCGGGATATTAAAAGTAGATGCACACGCGAGAAAATTTATGTGAGGGGAATAGAGTAAAAGGCTCGGCCGGTCGCAAACAAGTTTTTTACGTGCCTATGTATCATTGATACACGTACGCGTGCATCCTCCGCGTTAATAATCCGTTCGATTTGCATACAGATGATCGTGTTATTATTACGCGCTACCACTTTATTACCAACCTCTTTAACGTTTCAACCCGAGGCCATCTCGGCGAGATGCGATGCGCCCGATCCGCTAATCCATCCGCATCAACTGCATGAATTAACCCGATCCCATTCGAGCGGCCATCCGGTTGCCAATTTAGATTCAATCTCGCTCTCGCAACAAGAGCGAAAGAAGCCAAAAATTTCCGTAAAAAGCGCGAAGCGGCTCGTCCGGAGGTGGATCAACCGGATCGAAAAACCCGCTTGCCGCTCGCCGGACGGTCGACAAAAAGAGAATACCGAGACAGGCATACTTAATACGCATCGCGTCCCACCATTCCCCGAATCGCGATCCTCAGGCTGACAAAGTTTGTGAGAAACGGCGAACGACACGGGAAGAGAGGTGAGAGGGACGGACTCGCTTTCTCCGATTCGGGCATCGGTCCACGGAAGGCAAGCATCACGGTCGCTCCATCGGAAGTGGCAGACGAATTGACCGGACGCCCTGGCTTAGTTCGAGCACGCAACAATTTATGACCAGGCTATCGAGCCGCTGGCTCGAACATTTCTCTACGATTGATTCTTCCTCTTTGTCCAAAATTAATCGCTATTTTTATCTTTTATATAATAACTGTAAAGCATATAGTTCTGATTGTAGTTAATAAAATGTCATGATTTTCGCCTTCATCAGTATTAATACACACGTTTTCACTTAATTTTTCTACGAGAATTAATTAGGACTAGTGACTATAACTGTACGAAGGCAATAGACTAAAAGCTCCCCACGGGCATGGCCCCGAAGGAGATTATCCTCGGCGAAGGACGGAAGAAGGACGTCGGTGCTTCGGCGACATCCAATTAGAGGGGGTGCGTGCTCGGACACTAACGAGTTTTAATGGACTCGGTCCGAATGTCGGAGTGGCGCATTGGCAGCTCGCGTCAATCAGATAGCGGCGGCGGTGGCGGCGAAACGCGCGCGGACGCGGACACACACAATTGAGGGTCGCTCAAGTGCCGATAGCCTCCGATCCGGCTTCCTGCTTTAATTTAATTGGACGATCGCCAGTCGCGCGTGCCACGTGATAAATAATTAACGCGTCTGGTCCGGATCGATTATCAAATTGCCACGCCGCACGATCCCCGCCATTAGACGACACGGGATAACGCCGAACTAGACCCTCCTGATCGTGGATCGATTCTCCTCCAGGATACGTTCCCTCGTACGGTATATACAGAACGTCTCAACCTCTGCCTCGTTCGGTTCCATTAAACATTTATCAAAATTACACGCTGCATCCCATAATTATGTGTAACGAAAATTACAAAAAAATGAATGAAAGTGATCATGCTCTGTGTACTGCAATCATTTATACTGACTGGAAACTGTTGACACCGGGCCAGAAATTTGAGACCTCCGGTGTACATAATCCACGCAATTCCTCGGTAATTATGTGTTTATCCAATCGCTATAAGGGTGCTCGATCGTATTTCGCGCATTTAGTTGATCATCATTGATGCACTTTTGACAATAACGATGATTGCGATACGATGGAACGATCGATCTCGCCGTTTTGAGCAGAGAGGCAATTTTCGATACGTCGTTCCGTAACCGGTGCATTATAATTACAAATGCAAATCGCGGCAATAATCGATCCCACGGAAATAGATCGCCGATGCAATCGGTAATTGAAGGTGCATCGAATGTTCGGTTTAAAAAAACGTTTAATCAGGTCCGGTGGACGTTTTTTTATGCACATTAACATTGTGTTTACGTTAGCCAATACGATGAGCAGGATGGTTTGGAGAAAAGAGTTATAATAATTATTTAGTTAATTGGGACAATTTGATCGCGTTTCTCTTCGGGAATAAAAATTAATACGTAACGATGAACGCTAATGGACAATTTCATGATGCGTCCATGAATAGACGATGATTGAACGCCAATGAAATTACCGATATAAAAGCACGTACGTACAAATATATCTGTAATAATATATAGTCGGTTTCAAAGTTCTCAGGCTACAACGAGTTTATAATTATTTATTCTCGGTTCCGATTATTTTTGTTTAAAATAAAACTTAATAATGAATAATGAACGCCAATAAGAGCTCGCCGGGTGAATAATCGACGAGTTGATATTATTCGGATAGATCGGCGTCGATTCGGCGTGAAAGGATGGACATAAAAATATACCGATAGAGACACTTTAGGAAAATGACGTTCAGAAATAATTGAGGGAAACGAGTTAAGATTCAAGGGATATCAGCACAGATATGAAGTTAATTAGCAGACAATGAATAGTCGATAATTGATTGTTTCACAAGAATATTCTTTAATACGTCTGGGTTCATTTCAGCTTATAAATAATATCTCTAAAACCATCTCTTTATATAAAAATTAAACCTGCTTGACACGCTTCGTCTATAAAAGAATTATTAATCTCAGTTCCAATCCTCTTGGTCATAAAAATAACCTGAAACATTTCAACGTGCACGCTTCCAGGCATAGCGTCGCCATAAAATATTGTACGTCATCGTTCATGTAAGTCGTGCTCCCTGATATCCGACGTTTTTAATCGTAAGTGAAGAGAGCACGCGGAACACGTGTTCGCGAGATACCGGTTCGCCATCCGGTCCCTTGACCCGGCGTATCCTTTCGACGGCAATTTCGGTTCTGGAACAGGATGCGCCGCGCCGGTCCCGCGATCGATCCGCGGCGGCGATCGTCGCGATTACGCGACCGGGCATCGCGTAAAATTGCTCGAACGTAGGAGAACGGCTTGCCCGTTACGAACGAGCCATTAAACGTAATGTACGAGCGTGTAATATAACGTGGCCCGAGCTCTGGGCTCGTGCACATCGGTTCACTTTTTCGGTCAATCGATTGTTTCCGAGCTGAGTCGAGCCGATAATTTCTGCATACGCGTAATTTCTGTATACGTAATGCGCGCGATGGTTTGCGATACGAATGAAGCGGTTCATTTTTGCGGTAGCCGACCGACTCGGTCGCCGCGAGGTGAACGCGTAATCATCCCAATTATCTGCGAGCAGAATCGTGACCGAACACGGAAAATGGACTGGTAACGCTTCCGTTCACTTTGCATTTATCCCTTCTTTAAACGTACTTTCAACGCACGTTCTCTCTCCAATTACGTTCATCTTTCGGTTTCAACTATTTCTTAATTTCTGGCTAACGCCACGCCCAGCGTTCTAAACAATTTTCTCTTTCATTCGTACATTACGAGTCGCACATTAAGTCAAACAAGTTTACGCGGCTCTTCCGAGTTGCATAAAGCTACCTCGTAAAGCCAAATAGCGGGCAACAGGGCTAAATACTCTTCAAAAGGCTGTATAACTAATCTCACCGAGTTACAGTGTCTCTGAAAAGCGTAGTCATAATTTACAATAACACGCTTTCTTCAGTAGGCACTAAAAAGGTTCGTAAGAAGGAGAAAATTGAAATGCAGTCATTATTTAATTCGTCGACAAGTGTCGTTCACTCTTTCCGGTAGACAATCGTTCATCAAAGGTCAAAGAACGGCCTGTTTTTCGCTCGGAAAGGAAGACGAACGTTTTTCTCGTCGGTCTAACCGTAGATGTACCTTTAGCGGGCAGAGGAATGTCGCGTATGCCCCGTCGCGAATAGTATCGTCTACTTATGCCAATTTCTCGCTTCTCGTAACTGCTCCCCGTTCGAACGGGAATCGGGTTACGGCATTCCGTGACTAGATTCCTGAATTTAATGCCGCGCCGCGGAACGGGACGAAAAACCGTGCTCGCTCGATAAGCCTTTAATATGCTGTAATTGGCGTTCGCCGGAGATTCCGCGCACGATACAGAACAGGGCAGGAGCCTTTCTCGGTACCACGCCGTGTACCACAATTTGTTCACCCGTTTTTCGCTCAGCTCGTCGGCGAGATAATAAACTGCGATAAGAAGTCGTAACAAGGGTTGATAGTATATTGCCAGAAAGGTTCGAAGCAACCAGTTTGCATTTGTGATTTGTTCGAGGGGATGAACTTTAATGTTACAGGCAATGGTTGAAATGAATGTAACTTGAGTCACGCGTGAAATTCTTAGCCGCAGAATAATGGTAGTGTTCTAAGAAAAATATATGAACATATATGTATATTTCCAATTTATTCTACACATTTTCATGCGAGATACGAGGGTATGGTATTTTTCTGAAATAAAATTTTTAATTAAAGGCTGTTACCACACGTATAGAGATAAGCGACATCCTTTGAAAAAAAATTTCTCTAAAAGCGCTTGGAGTTATCTTTCAGTGATTTCAATCGTGAATGGCAACTTGTAGCAAAGACTGTTGCCAAGTCGTCACGAAGTTGATAATAAGAAATAAAACGGCATACATATTTAACTGTATGCGATTAAGCATACCTCGTTCTTATCCTTGTTATTCGAAAGTTTAATAAACGTATCTATCTCGGCGAACAATCTAAAAGCGTATCATTGTTACTCGCGCCACTGGAATATAATGCCCGAGTTAATTATCGACTTAATTAGGGAAAACCGGGTAAAGGAAAATGAGCAGAACGTAATATTCGCTTGTGCGGCAGGGCGTATGTAAGAGGCCTGAAATAGTTTATGGCGGAAGTAGAACACATAAAATTAGTCTACATAACATCCTTTAAACACTGTTGCGGATTGCGTGATATGACCCCCGTGTAGGAAATCATTTAAACCGCGTCTTGTACTTGTCTGATTCTCACACATTCGTTTATACCGATAGGCAGAATTGTATCCTTAACGATCTCGGCGAAATATAATTTCCGCTTCGCATATTACGATTGTGATTGTGATGGAGAAAACCAATTGTACCGTGACAGCGAGCGATCGCATCCCGTTATGTACTCGACTATCTTACGTAATCGGTTTCCATAAAACAGAAACAAAGTGCCGCGTCGTGCGGAAAAAAGAGGAGGAAGCGCGGTTTTTGAAAAGGGAATCGCACAGACGACTCATGGTATTGTACGTTCAACTATGTATTTACTTATGTATGCATTTACTTTTTACCTACACGCGGCGATAACAATACTGCTCCGGGCTATTTGATCGTTGGCATAAATTTACGGGGCCAGATAACGAAGTGCTAATTAGTCACCGGTCATATCCTCGCCGATAGAATCTCGCGCGGTAGCTTCGTTTACGCGATTAAGTTGCAGAACAAGTTTTAAACATCGGGCGTGCGACGCGACGAAATGCATCCCACGCCAAACGCCAGCCCACTTTTTAACGACTTGTACTGCTAGTAACAATGAAAGTGAGTCAGATCGGGTTTGTGTCAGTTTCTCCAGGGCGACAAAATTCAAAAGGAGTAATAAGTCTGCATTATTTTTCAATGCTCGATCTGGCATCGATAATGTTTGACTTTAACACAATTTTGACGCGTCAAAGATGTAGAATTATTACTCGTTTTGAATTCCCCCTAGGGGAAAATAACAAGCCCGAACTGGCTCAGTTTCATTGTTACTAACTGTATACTGTGCGATGCAGTTTCCTCAATCGGATTTGATAGTTCCTGTTTCCTTATAATTAGTCTAGTCATTGATTCGAGCATTTAATCGTTTCTCGGAAAAGCTGTCTTCTTTCGCAGACGTACCTCGGTTCACGGTAATTGCATTCACCGTACAATAGCATCGTTAATTTGAAAGCCGGCACCGCTACGTAATTATAATTGCGGGTAATAAAAATCTTATGTGTTCGCAGCCGTGTATATACGGCGGTCCGGCGGAGGTGCATTAATTGTTTGGAATAAAAAAAGGAATAATTCAAACTTGGCTCTTACCATTGTAAAACCGGGAGTTACATCGAAATCATTTCGCTGAACGCAACAAACTGTTTCCGAAATCGCGTGATCGCCTGCGTAGGATGTTGCTCACGTTGTTATGCACGTATCGATGGCACGGTTTGTCATAAATTTTTCGCGGCTTGCGGATCTCCCCGCTAATTACCGGCACTTTTTATCGAATTACACATCGGCCATGATCGCGTAACGAGGAATAAGTTTATAGTTACGAAACGGCCGCAGCCGATGCAGGCACGTTTTACGGCCGAGCAATAAAGTGTTAATGAGATACAATTTTTCTGATTCGGCGAGATAACGAGATTTGTTATTTATTATTACAGAAGCCCGTTCTGCTAATATGAAATACGATCTTTCATCTTGTTAATTTCATCTTGCTCCTTTGCTTCTTATTTCTCTTTTTGATTCTAGGCGCGAGCTAAAAAGGGTCGCACGAAGCGAGGGTCTAAGTGAAACGTAATGGGCAGCTGGCGATTGTAAAACCTCGTTATTTCCGGAAACCGAACGGCGGCCCTCGCTTCGTTAGCTCGTGTGTCGCGTTTCTAGCCCGGCCACAGCTGTATGTATCGGACACGAGCTACGGGACGCCCTTTTAAAAAAGGATATCGTATTGTACGGGTCCCGGTATCTTCACGTATAAAATTATACATGTCTACACGATGTATCGTGAATCACGCAAATTAATTATACCGCGACACACCTGCGCGACAATGTGCCGGCTTTTACTTCTCGCTATCATTGTGTACATATATCGTTCTATACCATTACAGCAATAGTAATTTTTACAATGAACTTCGTATTATGCTGTCACACGTATGAATGCATTTCTTAATAGCAATAACGCTGAGTTACAATATTTTTCCTGACTGTTATAGCTTCTGTACAAGTGACGTATCGGTTGAAATAAAAATGCAATGACTTAAGTTATTCTCTCCGACACAATACTTACTCGAAGAGAGACGCTTGTGTGCGAATTAAATTCATGTGCGCGACGTCCGCTGACATCCGACCGTCTGATCAACTGGCAGATACATACGCTACCAAGCCGTTCTTTTACTTATAGCTGAATTAATTAGCGGGCAATCGCCGTCGCTCTAATTGGACTAATTAACGGACGTTAAGCGATTCGATGTCCGCCCGATCGGCAGCTTCCTACCGGCCCGAAACTCATGATCAAAACTCGTTCCCTTAATATGACAGCCCGGAATTCGAGTCTCGTACCCTCTAGCTGATCGATCGAACCGTTCGAGTTCGTGCCTCGAATCGATTTCTTCACTCATGCTGCTCGATCATCGATCACTTCGCGATGATACCGAGTTAAACGATACGCATTGTCTTAGTTCGTTTCACGAGTGTTTCACATACCAGCGTGTTCTGCTTGAGCAGTGTCTTTCCATGCATAGAAAACAGTAAAGTTTGGTAATAATTTGATGATTTGACAATATATAGAAATTCTGTTACATATTCTTGGAGAAGAATTTGTAAAGATTTCTAATATTTCTAATTAACGTAACAAACTATTGAGTCACTGCTAAGAATTAATACCAACTTCTATTTCATCATTTTGTTTTGCATTTTATATTCGTAATCTAATGAAAAAGAACCGTGCGTGGAATAATCCTTAGGAAATCAAACAGCGATCTACGAGCACCACCTGTATAATAAGTAATATGAATTACGTTAATTACCATCAGGGTTAATTATCTTTAGATAAGTTTGAAAAAATCAAGTGTACAGGTGCGAGGAAAACTAGGTGACCTCGCGTGTCGTGGTCATTTAAAATTTTTTTTTTTTTATGTACCTTTTTATCACATTTACGAGAAATTATCTGTGACTGATTAATGAAAAGATATTATTTATTCATTACAATTTTATTGTTAGTATTATCTTGAAATAATGCTCAAAGTATTACTTCGCATTTACTACAAACTGTTACCTATAAAAACTTAACGATGTCAAAATTATTAAGATTTAATTTATTCAATTTAATTAAATTCAATATATGCGGTTAAATACATTATCGAGAATCATGTCTCGTACCGACGCGACGTAACGAATGAAGTAACGAGTCTCGATTCCGCGCCGAGACACTGGATGGCCCATTGTTCCGGATGTCGTCTCGGATTCGGTAGTTAGTTGCTCCGAACGTGACGTTTTCCAGCGATACGGCGTCCTGTCGTCGCTCCGTTATCGGGCCACTCGCAGCCACCTTGGCAGCTTCGAGTAAGCAGCGTGACTTTGCTCCAACGGCTAATCGGATCGAGACGCGAAAACGCCAATCCTATAATTCCGCAGTGCTGAAGCCACTCGCGCGACCTCCTCCTTGTCCCCGGATTTTTCCACCCGTCGAATCAACGGATTCCCGGATACCAGGGACGTCGATACGATGGTAATAACTGTGACGCGAAACCGTAGCCGGCGAAGGTTACGGATTAATCCCGTCCACTCGGGATTCACTTTTGCAAATGAAATGTTTGTACATGTGGCTAACCCTTAAATAGAAACGTTCGATAAAGAGAAACATATGTCGAAGTTAGAAATTAAATTGAACAGACAGTATATCTTATCATGAGAGTTACGTGGACGGATTCAAGTTTGGTTCTTAATTAGATTTGATTAGACACGTTTGATAACGTGACACTAATTTAAGTTGTACGAAGAAGACACCGGGGGTCAGGCAGAAAATGTTCAAACGCGATGCGACAGAATAGCGAACGCAGACGGGCCATGCAATTTCGCGAGATCACTCCGGAGTTTGGTCGATATTAAAAAGCACTTCCTCGTTCAACAGTGCAATGCAGTTTCCTCCGGGTTTGCATAATCCTCGGAGCTTAGTCGTCAAACCCATACGATAAAATGAGCTTGTATAACGTCAGAAGGGACGTAAAGTCTCCCTCGAGGTTCGCCCATTTCATAAATTAATACAGCCATCCGAAACGAGGGACGTCTTTGTCATCTTATTCTTCTTCATTTTTCTATTCTTATTCTCTGCTCCAACTCTTGCCATGTTACCCGTTCTGAGGCCGTTCTAATTAGATTTTAGGATCGCGATCTTATCGAGAGATGCTTAATCTCTAGCTGTACACGCGACAGCGAGGCATACCTTTAAACCCCGACTCTCTGTCTTCTAATAACTGTACATTTTACGAGTAGATCTTGCGGTTAGATTTCTTGACAGGGAACACAACGGAACGACTGACTGCTTTATCTTCTTTCCGGCGGCCAATTGCAACAATAAACTGTAATGCTCGCCGCCGCTGTTTTTAATTAGCAAACATAAGATAACGAGTAGGTGGAATTTTATGTACCACTCGTTTCAAGCCGAGAAGAAGAGATCAAGTCAGATTTGTTACCCGCCTCGCAATATTCGAAACAAAACGAATTAATTAAGATGTGAAACCGCTAGATGATAAAGATACAAGAGAAAACTCGATCCAAGGTAATTTTAAACAATTATCGCGCGTTGGTTTAGCGTACCGTCCGATTATCATCGTTGTATTCATTTCCTTACATTCGTTTAGCGTTCGTCGCACTGGCAAACGAATTACGAAAGCTACTACATCCTCCCATCTTTTGCCACGGCAATGCCTTTTTCCACCAGCGTGCCGAGCGCACATTAATTTTATGACTCGCCGCAACGTCGGTTAACGATAACGGATATGTTCTGTCACACTTAGAATGGATTTATACAATTATCCAGAAACGGAAGTGGTCGGTCGAGCATTCGTTTGAAACTTGCTAGTTTCACAGAAATTCAAAACAAACTTCTATTTATAGCCTGTCTTTATTAAAACATTTATACAAATTTTGTCGACAATTCCTTTTCCATTATAAGAAACTGAAAAAAATTGATAGGATTTTCCTGTATATATGCGTTGAAAGAGACAAGGAAGAAAATACCTGTATGAGCGATACGGTGAGCGGTTCTTTTCTACGTCGCGTCGCGTCGGGAAACGAATATGATCGGCGACGCGCTGCTGGCGATGGCGTTCATTATGACCGGTTAATGGCGCGATTTACCATTGAAAAAAGCTGGCGACACCATCTGAATGAGCCATTACGGGCCGGTCTACAGAAATAATTATCATAGCATTGACACAAAAGGCCTGGCTGACTGCCGAATGCCTCATTGCCGGTACACACATCCAGCCCTCGCCTCGCGTATGCGTCGTCCGCTTGAATCGAGCTTTCCTCTCTCTTCCTTTCTCTCCCTCTCTCCTTCTTTCCGTGATCTATTTACGATACAAAGGCCGCCTCATCGCGAGCCATGAGAGAAAGAATAAAGAACAGAAAGAGAGGAGACAAGAGCGTGCGAGGGAGAGAAAGGTAGAGAGAGAGAGAGACAGAGAGAGAATAGAGAAGGACATGGCAGTAGAGCCAGTCGCTCGGCAGTGCGCGCCGTTGCTCGAAAGGCAGATTGTTTGTTTGTCGGGAGCTTCTGGTGCGCGCACAAACAAGTGGAAACAAATAATATCCTGGCCGCATTACGCGAACGAGTCGATGGAGAGAGGCGGTCTAGAGAGAGGCCGAAGCGCGAACGAGGGGAGAGGAGGGCCACAGTCAGGGTGCCCCAGGGCGACGGTAACGAGGCGAACGAGTGCCGCGAACCTACCGTCATTAATGCCGGCCTCAGGCCCACGCGCCTCATCCTCCCACCCTCCTTTTATATGCTTGCTCCTCGTCTGCTGGAATCGAACCCCCGACCACCCCACGCTGGATGAAAGTCATCCTTTCTACCTTCGCTTATAGCGCCGAGCGTCGCGTCGCGAGTCGTTCCGTGTGTCGCATTTTTCACAATCGCCTAGAACGGATCTGGGAATTGATGAGCGAGTTCGAAACCCAGGGAAGCTCGCGGTAGCTGGTTATTAGTGACGCGTGTCGGTGGTTGGGGTCCCGACAGAGTTTCCTCCTTACGAATCATCTTTGATAGGGCGATTTGCTGCCACTGTGGATGAAATTAAACGCTCCGCTGCTACCACCGATATCGATTCTTTAGAATTTCGAATAACACGTTGCTCCTAGTCGGCAGTTCTTAGCCAAAATCAAATTATACATTTCTTCAGCAAATAATAAATAATAATAACAATGAATAAACATAAAGGGATGTGTCTCCGTTATAATTCTTGCTACCTTTGGAATTTGCTACGGGAACTCGTGAAAGGGAACACATTTTGACTTAAAAACAACTAAAAGCAAGTGTCGCGGACCAAGCCGGAAATTGTCGATGAGCTACAGTCGAGTCTGGCAGTTTTGGTCGAACATCGAGTCAGGTATTCAGGCCACGACGATTATGAAGCGACCCGGGGCCTTGAGGTGTCGTAAACTCGTGGAGGATACCATTCTCCCGGCGATTGATATGTTAACACGGTGATTCTCTGTACTACCTGCAAGCTGTTTGCTCGCAACTCGCGTTCCAATGAGACATTAAATCCGTAACGAAAATCCGTCTTCATTTCTATTATCCCCAGATTTGTATAGGATATAAGATGATCATTTATATAATAAAAGTCTTATGAATAATTTTAGAATTTTTATGGATCTATATAATATTTTATTATACATATTGGCAAAGGAAATTAATGGGACTAATCTGTTTCTGCGATTACTATTATTTGTCTGTCATAACTCGGAGGTATAATAAATAAAAAAGAATTACTAAGATAAAATGATAGCAGGGTCTTAGGAACGTCAATACAAGAACAACAACCGCCTCCCGGGACTTGACGTCTACTCGACGCGACGTAACGCAACCAGCTGTATATCTGTTATTTATTCTCTGTTCGACCGGTGACTGACTTAATTGCTCGGCCAACATCGGCACCGCTACCTCCATTAGGCTGCAAGCCGCTTAATGCGACTCGTATATACGCGGCCGCTTCATTTACGCTTAATATGGCGCGTACGTGCATAAACGGCGGGTACAGGCGGTTTCAACGTCTTACCAGGGCCGCGGGCGCGTGTTGTTTGGCTGACGCGACGCACGGTTCCCGACTGACTCTATCATCGAACCTTGGGTATGCTTTCGGCAGGGTGGATCTTCTACCCGGTGTGTTTCTGCGTTTATCTCCGGACCATGAGCGCACACAATCGCACGCTTACCCCCACCCAGAAACGGCTACAAGTCCGCTTGAGTACACTGCACACACGCCTGGCTAATGGCTCACGGTGCACAGGTAATCCCACCGCATGATCATCGACTCTCTCCCTGTCTCTGTCCTCCGCTCTCTCGAACACACGATTCCACCTGCTCGACACTCTCCGTCTTCTCGTAGACACGTGTACGTTTATCGCATCCCCCGCGATACGTCAATCTTTGACTGATGCAACTGAACCGCGACATTTTTCAACGCATTGCTGTTTGTAGTATCTGTATTTCCAGTAACACGTTATGATTGCGATGGACGGACTGAAACAAATCTCTGTTCAAGTATTTATTGCACTATAAAAATATGAACTGTCTGGTTAATCGTAGATATAAATTATCGAGTGAGTTCACGTCCAATTACTCGTAATTCATGACGGCGATTCGAATGTAATTCAGTGACAAAATATATACAATTATTGGGTAAATTGCAAAGAACGGAATAAATGAAGTGGCGGTAATATTTGTACGATGAAATGTTCGAGCGGTGGGTTCACTGATCAGGCGGTGAGCAGGTGCATCTCGAGATTGTGGCTGCTGCACGTAATCGGTCGAGATACGCTTTCGACATGGGTGCGATCGGATAATCGCTTGTACTCGCTTTCACATATACGAGAAACAGTAATTACGCGGCGCTCTATATAATCAAGAGGATCCTCCTGGCCTCAACACGTAACCAAACGCTAAACAGTAACGTTGAGGAAGCGACTATCGTTGATTATTATTGCCAAAGATTACCGAAACGGGTGAAACCTCTTGAATCTGTACTGTTCTTTAAACAACCACTCCTCTTGCTCTCCTGTGTCCCGTGTTTGCTGTCCGATCTCCAAACTGATCCCTTTTCGCGTATAACAGAGCCCAACTTTCGCGAAGAAACACGTCGCGCATGCAAAAATCCTGAGGCAGGCCAGAGCAAACCTCTTGACTAGAGTTCTGGTCGTCGGTAACACTCGGCCCGCATTATTTACGGTAATTTTCATTGGCACAACGGTAGCTGTATCTCTTACAGCTGAGAGCAAAACAACGGGAATGTACGCTGGTGGTTGAAAACGCATAGCGGTTCACCCTGAGCGGCGATGCACCCCCCGGTCGGTGTCGTTGCTCTCTTTTTTCCTTGGAACATCGGCAGATTTGTGGCCAGCCGATCCTCCCTGTTCGTGGCACCGTTCGTGAAATAAGGACGCGCGATGCGAGAGCTCGATATGCTAGCCGGTTTCCTTCGAGGCGTATTCCTCGAGGAACCCTCCCTCTCGCGCACCCTCCAGGAGCTTTCACAGCCACACAAAGCCAGCCCTTTCCGCCGGTCTTCACACCCTCCGCGTTCTCCCTACCTCTTCTTTACCCCATCGCCACCCTCGCTACAACCCATCCACCCTTCCTCCTCTGTCCTCTTCCTTTCCTCGAGCCGACTTCGTTCTTCCTTGGAGTAGTCCCCCGCCCTCTCGCCCTCGTATCCTCCTGGCTCTCTTTCTGCGACGACGAAGCATTGATTGCAGGTTCACAGTCTGGAACCTCAATTGTCGCATCTAAGGCGCGCTTCCACGCCTCGAACAATCGCTTCGCTGCCGTTTCCTCTTCTTTCTCACCCTCTCTTCTTCTTTGCCCGCGCCGACCGCCCCCGACGAACCGTCGTCGTCATTTCGCGGTACCTCATTCCCGCTCCGCGCGCTGTCGCGTCGTTTTAAGAACGAGGAAGGTCCGTCGAAATCCTCTCTAACCACGTGTTAAATGATCCCGCGAATTCTGATCGCTGTCTTAAAACAATTTACAGACATTTTACGTAAAATCAATTTCATGAATGCTATTAAGCAACATGTTAGAAAAATGCAGTATCATCGAGTATCATCTTTGTTTTTCGTTCCGACGTACTGGAATAATTAATCGCGACTGATACGCAAGTACACGTCGTGTACGCTGCACGGTGGAACGGATTTCTATCTGAACCCGAGGGAATTAGTATTCCGTTCCGGCGCTATTGAATTATAATCGGTCGGGCACTTAAGTATTCCCGATAAAGAAACCGCTGCACCGGCAATTTCGCGAAAGCGAAACGGGTTATAAGATGGCGCTTTCTTTCGCGCGCCGCGCCTCTCCGGGTGCGTTCGAGGGCAACCTCTCATTATATGCCCATCGCAGCCGGTTATTAAAGCTGTTTCTCACTTTTATGAAACAAAGAAGCGCGAATTAAGCAATAAATATATATCTCGTAGTCTCGCGTTCTCTCCCTGTGAAACGCGATCGTCAGTATCGAACGGCCAGGTGTGCCGCTCCACACCTTTTAACATCAAAATTTATACCGCGATAGTAATTTCATGTTCCCGTTGTTATTCCACCGTTTACGGAAACGTCGCGTCGCAGCGATACAAAACTGGCGTATTTTATAGCCGGAGGCGACGCAGCCGTCGTTTCAACTTCGATACATTATTAATCAAACGAGCTCGTTAAAATTTCATTTTCCTGTCGCAGCTCGTTTCAATGATCGAAGGTCTGCCCGATTTAGGTTGAATAAAAAATCATTTTCAATTACCAACTGATTTATGCAAATTGTCCGGGGATTTTCGTAGAAAGCCTGAACGAGACGTTTGGACGTTACTAATGTATTAGCAATCGCATTTATTTATTCATGATTCTCACAATAAATATTGTGTACAATATATATATAAGTTTCCACAGTGATTTATGTCTAAAGATAACTGATCGTAATCGATCTCTACCAACAAGACTAACTAGAATAAGGTCGTATATCGCGCAAATAAGTTAACACAAGAACACAATAGACGCGCGCCCTGTCTAGGGGTGAAAAAGAAGCGAGGGAGAATATAGAGCGGGCGGCTTGTTGCGACAATGCTGCGATTACTTTGTCCAGGAAGCATCGCCTTCCCCCGCTAGTTTCAGCCACGAGACGCTAATGCAACTTCCGGCGAACCTCGACGGAACGCGAGACGGGAATGCGCGGCATGTATCAGGAACAGTTTTACAGGCTGTCTCTGTAGTGTTCCCGACCGCGAATATATGATAAAACTTTCATCAGGCAAATTTGTTACAAAGTAGAATAGTTAAAATGCTTGCAAAGTGTGCTAATGTGCTTGCGATCTTTTATGAATACGAAGAATTTTCGGAAATAATTTCGTAATTAATTAACAAGCTATGCTTTTTCGTTGTTCGATGGAAAAACTTTAAAATTTCAAGAGAATATAATAGTTTCTTTAATTGTATTCTGTTACACCGCGTTGTCGGTTGGACGAGAAAGTCGCGACGGATACAAGCAAGACAGGCTGTTAGATAAAACACAATGAGCCTCGGGGCGACTTAATATAAATCGCAGTAACGATATTCAAACGGCTCGCTTCCGCAATTACTTTCAGTCTGCTCGATTGCGATTCGCAGCTTCCACCGTACGAGATGACGAAATAAATTCTCTGTAATGTCGATCATTGTTGTTGGATCAGAGTTTTCTAATTGTCCGAATTGCCAACGTAGGTCTCGATGAATATTATTAGACAAATTGTTCTGTTTGGATATCTGTTACTCTCTCAGGACTATGAAACCAATTATTTAATTAAATGATAAGGTATGATTCCATTGGACTATTCGGATTTATAAGAACGGATCTCAATTTGTATAGTCGTCGGTCAGTTCAGTTCATATTTTGTTCTCGAAAAAGAAATACGTTTTGCAAAACCACGCAAGAGATACGAAGAAGCTCATTCGGTCCGTGGGATAAACTTCTTGCTAGGAAAGTTTCATCCTTGCGAAGTTGGCCAGGAAGCATAAAGCCAGGGTGGATGGTACCATTCTCGATAGCAGCGGCGAATATCGTTAATTATGCCGCCGGTGAACCAATGAAGTGCCGATAAAAAGTTGGAACGACCGAGCTCGGCTGGTGTTGCAGCGGTCGCCACGGCCGTAACCGGCCAACACCGGAGTTAGGGGAACGTAGACGACGAAATAGGCCGTTTCGGGGTCCTTTAATAAAGACACGATCCTCGAGAACGAGGGAGGTGGTTCGCGCGATCCTCGCTCTTATTTCAAAGGAACCGACCACTCGATCTTGCGAACCTGAGGGAGTACTCGCCGTCGGAATGGCACGGATGTCTTCTCCAAGCGGAGAAGTACACCCGGATTTGCTCCTTTCGCTATTGTTTCCTGACGTCGAGGAATTTCCAGATTTTAGCGAACTTCTTTTTATTAAAAAAAAAAAAAAAAAAAACAACTAGCAAATTTCAGTTAAACAAAAGAGATACACATATGCAATGCGACAAGAATTCATATTAATTATTTCTACGATCACCCAGTTAGTTCAAATAAAAGACAAATATCGAGAATCCATCGCGTATGTCTGAACCGTCATAACTTTCCCGGTAGAAAACATCCCAAGGTCTAAGGCCCCGACTTCGTGGAAGTAGCTGCGGGGCGTGAGAGGATGCCTAATGCGCGTTCCGTGTCGTATCGCGACGGGAAAGGAAGCGCTCATCGACGGTGGAGACCTTCTCCACGAACGGGCTGCGATCTTGGCTGGCGTCAGGGTTGGGGGAGGCGAGACACATGTTTCCAGGGTGCCGATTACCCAGCGTCGCGTTCTTACACGCGTACACGGGGCGCGAAAGGGTAACTACGTTCGCATAATGTGCTCTTGCTCGTCGATAAAAGCTCCGTGCGATGCAACGATGGTGTTACACTGATTTATGCAACGGATAGATATGGATATACCCAGGGCATCGAACTTTTTGTCGAAGAATGAAGAAAATAAGAGCGATAAAAGCAATACGAGAGGAACTGTAGTATTATATACTTCATGTAAAAAATATTTATCGGATCATTAAATTGACAACGATTATCTTTCAAGCAACTCAAATGGAAGAGTGTAAGCCTCGAGGTGAGGAAAGTACAAACGAAAACTTGTGGAACGATGCGGTGGTAGCGTTAAAAGTTCGATAGTTCGTAGCTGTTATATTATGCAGACGCATACACTGTGTATATACGCGTACCGTCGTCGCGTCGCATCGTGTGAATTCAAATTCTTGCGGAAAGAGCTCAGGCTTAGAGCAGTCTCCTCTAAACTACAAGTAGATGTAGGACGTAGGTGACCTGACTTCGGACAACCCTCGCTTGAGAGCGTAGCCACGAGCACGAAAGTCTCGGAGGACAAGGGTGAGAGGGAGGGAAGACCTCTCCGTGGAAGAGCAGGGAACGTGAGCTGTATTGCCAACCGCGGCTTTAATAAACCCCTTGGATTCCCGACGACGCACCATTGTGGCGGAGTCAGCCCGATCCTAAGGTGGTTGCTCGTCTTCCCTGACCCCTTTCCACCCCCGCGTCGCTCGGCCACCCTTTCGCGTCGCCTTATCCTCGCCTCTTAGCCCTATCTCTCTCTCGGGAGTCTCTCAATATCCCTTTGTTTAGGGTGCTTACGAGCAGTCGGAGCAAAGATGTCGTGTGCCAACGAGAGAAGGCGCGCGCTAAACCCCTCGACCCCTAGACTTTGCCCGGATTCTAGCTCACCGAATACCGAGAAACAGACGATTGTTCTGACCCTTTCTGACCCGGCTGCCTCGTGTTTCCATGCCGATCCTCTAGGTGCTATTCTTTTTTTTTTCAAGCAGAATAATTCACTTTAATGTAAGCATTTTTATAAATTGAATTACTGGGAAGACTTTGTCATTAAATTGATTGAAGAAAAAATGAGTTAGAAAAAGGAAATGAAAGATCGTAACGGAATTTTCAATGAATGGAAATATCCTGGTCATGGAATATGAAACATTAAATTTAAAGGTTCCAGATATCAATCACTTTAGTAGGAACAGAAGACGAGAAGTGGCCACGTGGACCCATCAACGAGTTTTCTTTCGCCACGTGGCTGCGTCCGCCCATTCGGTTTAAGAGGCATCGAATCCACGTGCCCCATTGCTCGTTTCGTTGGCGCTCCGCGTTCATTAGAACGGCCCGTGGGCAAAATATGCTCGCGTTTCCGGTTCGACGAGGCCGCATACACATGTCGCGAGATAATCAATCTTTGCCCTCCTTTCTCGTCCGTGACCAAACGTATTTTTCGTGTACAGTCCGAAAAAGAAACATTGACAAATCGCCGGGCGTTAATATAAATCTGCGTTTCACGATGCGCTAGTGCACGATGAAATATTACGCTGAGGGAAAGGATTTTCCACTTCGTCTCGTCTTCAAACGAGGAAATCGAATTACATATACTTTCTCAATCTATATGTATACATTGTTTCATTAAATTGTTTGATGATACAACCCGATTTTTGTATTCAGTACAGAAGACATGCAAATATGTATTAAGAGAATGACATCCTTGTATCATTTCCTCATCTGTTCGTTAAGACAGAAAAAAACACTTCTGGAGGATGTCTTGGAATTAATGAACTACACGTCGTTTGAACCAGTTTCGCTGGTTTCCGTCGCAAACGATTAGTACCACCTGATCGTGATAACACTGATACCGTACGGGTTTGAGGGCACGACTCTCGGATGTTAAACTGGTATTCCCGTCTCATTCGCGCCAATCGCTAAATGCATTCGCGTTCAATTACGCATTGACGAGCGAGCGGAATGCGGGATAGGAAAAAGAGGTGGAATCGCGTCAGCTTGTCCCGTCCGTCAGGACGAATACGAGCATAGATCCTCGGACTAACTCGTCGTATAATAACACATACCTATACGTATACGCAGGATGAACGAGTAACCAAAACGAAATCGGGCATCCTTCTTTTTCCTGTTTGCTCGAAGGATATTCGCGAGAGGCAGGATATCGCGTTACTGCGGCGATTGCAGGTGAAAACGACTCGCGCCGGATTTATTCATAAAGCGACTGACGAGAAAGCCTCCCCTCTGACTGGGATAAACCGGCGAGTGGGTGGACAGAGATGAAAGCGAGAATGGGAGAGAGAGGTGGATCGAGAAAAAGAGAGACAGAAGCGACGGGCAACAACACTCGGATTCGACGGTGTACGCGTCGCGTTTATATTAAAAGCTTGCAAATTCGTCGTGAGAGCGCGAGCTGTCCCGAATGCAAAAGAGGGGACGAATGACGAGGAGAGCTACGTTCGCCGGAAGCTGAAAAGGGGGTTTCGACTGACTGGGTGACGTCGTCCGTCCAGGAGGCTAAGGGATAGAAAAGCGATGGAAATGTGGATATTCGAGAGCGCAACCGACCATCCTCTTTCTCTCCTTTCCTCCGCTCTCGACTAATATTAGCACATGGCACGGCACGTCGTCGTAGCGCGAGCGAGTCCGCCGCGGAAACTGTGGTCCGAGTATTTTTAATTATTATTTACGAACAAATGGTAGGAGAGGGAAGGTGGGGAACGGTTGCGGCAGAGATGAATATGAAAAAGCACTTCATTTTTTTAATTGGATACGCCCGGCCAACCGGCCGCTTCGCGGAACGTGCGCGGGCGCGCGCGCGCGTGCTCGCGTTCCCAACTGAATTTTAATTTTGATTAACCGGTGAAAAGCGCGGCTCGGTGTTTGCCGAATTCGCCAGACGACGCGGACGATGGATACGGTGTAGCTGTATATATATTATTTATGGAAACGCGCTGAGCGGCGACGGTTTATTTTAAAACGACGCGCGCGACTCGTCGCCGGATGAATTTTCCGGCGTGCCGCGAGGCAGTCACCGCTTCGCGGTTTTTGCAATTACGCCCTATCGCGGCTGTGTAATCGAACGCGATAATTGCTGGAGAACTTATAGATTGTGAAATACTGTTAACACTTTACCGCTCCCGCGTTTCCCCCGGGAGAAGATAATTGCCAATGATCGCTACTATTTACCAGTATCGTTGATTCGACCCCATAACGCCAATGAAATTTACCTTTTTTTCAATCATCAAGCCGGGAAATGCTATTATAAAATTTTCAATGAAACAAAGTGGAACCTATTTTGTTGTCGAATTGAAAACTAAAAATTGTTTACTGGTATATCAAAAATTTGATGTGCTTCGTTAACGAGGTTGAATTCATTTAACGTCGCCAAGATAGAAAGCGTTGCATAATGCATTGCGGACAAAAGTTTTTCACTGAATTAGCCAGACTAATTTTTTTCTGGTTGACGGTCGGCGCTGCCGTCTTTGACGGGGGACCCGTTTCTTCTCTTTTGAAAGAACCGTGACTCCGAGTGCTCTACAGAGCAAAAGTGTGCTCACGGTAAACGTCCAAGTGGTTTCTTGGAAGGAAGAACACGGCTACCAGCTTGCAAAATAGGCATTCGTCGACACTAGCCGCCGTTTACCTTTACTCTCCGTTTATACTTATTTCCTTGTGCTTGAGGTTCCGACGTGTCGCCATCCAGCGCCGTTCATACCGAACATTTATTTTAACGCTCGCATCTCATACCAGACGGCTATCATCTCAAACTTCGCATAATTTACAGATTCCAATGCGTCTCGGGATTGAACTATGAATGAAGCTAATTCTTTAAAGATACTTTGAAATTGAAATAAATTTAAGAGTTTTTAATACCATTATAAATTATGTTAAAAGCAGTTCCACAGTAATCGTAAACGATGTGGTATTTAAAGGGGAACTCGGGAATCCTCGTTCGATTTCGCGGATTCTTGCGTAATTCCACACGGTAGGAATCGCGACAGGCGTGCAAGAAGCATGGCTGCCGACAATGGGGTTTACCTGGAACCCTCGTGTGCACGTAGTAAGACCCATGCACGCATAATACGTAGCTACACGCACGGTCAATTGGTCGTGCGGTCTTGCCTTGACGAGGTACCGCCCTCCGGAAGTGCGGCCCTGTCTCTCGCCCCCTCGCCTCTCCCTGCCACCCCCCCAGACCTCGTCACTCTCTTTCTCGTCTAGGTATTCGCTTCTTTCGTTTTGCAAAAGCGAGAGGCTAGGCTAGGCGGTAGCCGTGTGTGTACACATCTATCAATGACAAATGTTCTCGCGTGACCGTGCCTCGGGTGGAGGGTAATGAATATCAGCCACGGTTCCCAAGGTGCCAACCCGCGTTTCACCGGCCGTAATTGCGCTCTCGTGGCCGTGGCTACCGGTTAAAAGATCAACGCTTAACCGGCTAATGGCCCGGGAAAGATCGAGCCGTGCCCACTTCTCGGATAATGATCTTCTTTCGCGAGCTACGTTGTAGATTCCCGCTCGATTTCGTCGCTTACAAGCAATCCGATTTTCCCTTACCCCCGGCGGTCACGGAGTCACGAAAGGTGTGTCGTTGGGTGGAGCACCGGTATTGTTAGCTAATCATTTCCAAACGTATGTCGCATTTCCGTTAATAATAGTAACTCATGAATTTCGATGCCACGCTGGGTGCGTACTACTTTTTATGGTCAGACGTCAGGTCTCGTTGCGTCTGATAAATAAGTTGTCTACAGGAATAAGTCATTTACGGTGTACGCACTTTTTCCTGTAAGCCGGTAGAATTATTCAGTCGGAACAAGAGAGGCTGGAAGTTTTACATGAGTTTTAGGGAAGGGAAACAAGGTCGAGCTAACAAGCCCGCAACGCAGCCGGTGCTTATTTAAAATAGTCTTATGACTGTTACTACCGGTGGGTGCAGGATACCGAGTAATTTGCCAGTAAACCGAGGCCCCGGGGGCGACTCTTAAGTCGGCCGAGGGTTTGATCATTATTATCTCCGCGGCAAAGAAATCTCTCGACCGCGGCGCACCGACCCGCCCTAGGCGAAGCTCCTCGTTTCCGACACACACACACGCGCGCGTAAAACAGAACAGGTTCGTTAACATCTTTTGTCTAGGAGAACGAAATCAGAGTCATAGTCGCATGTTCCAATTTGTACGGTTGATGGAGCACACAGAAAAACGCTATTTAGTTACCACGGTTAAAATTTCCTATTCGATGTCTCGAGGGTCTTTCAAACGTCTTAAGCAGCTCTGCATGCTTTTCGAAAAGCTAGAATAACATCGTCTTAACGGTGTCCTAGGCCGGAGGAAGCAACGTCTCGATTCTTTCGTTTCCCGTGTCGGGGACATTCAAAAAGAGCCACGCCGCGCCAGGGCTTAGTGCCGGGTCCACGGTCGACGTCGCGTCTGGCAGGTTCTCGGGGGACACGCGACACTTTGGGTGGCCGTTCGCTCATCCGCCGGATAATGGATTCCAGGGCTACACCTTGGCATCAGTTATTTTAATCCAACGATTAAAAATGTCAGACACATGTTCGTGAACGTAGCGATCCCGTGGCATCTCTGCACGACCCTGTACGATGCAACTTTCGGGGATTATGTCCCCCGTGGCCCCAACCAGAAGGCAGAAGTCAGTCTCGCCGGACCAGCGCTCCAACAGATTGCGGGATCCGCTGTTGCTCCCTCGCTCACTCGCGAGTGGACAGCGGTGGTCCAACGAAAGATGGGTTCTTCGCGCGTTAACCCGTTCCACTTTGTCGTTTTGCTCGTCTAACGTCGCACAGCGCGAGGAATTTGTGATCGGGATAGGGAATTATATACCGGTTGAGTCGATAAAAATAAAGTCTGGAGCGATCGTTCGTTTACTCATTTTATTAAAGTATGCAAATACAGTAATCGCACTATACGATAATGAATCAATAAGAACTGTCATGTCAAATGATTATTTTATTT
>NW_017176396.1:1065257-1083520 GCF_001652005.2 Ceratina calcarata | reverse complement strand
CTACCGGTGGGTGCAGGATACCGAGTAATTTGCCAGTAAACCGAGGCCCCGGGGGCGACTCTTAAGTCGGCCGAGGGTTTGATCATTATTATCTCCGCGGCAAAGAAATCTCTCGACCGCGGCGCACCGACCCGCCCTAGGCGAAGCTCCTCGTTTCCGACACACACACACGCGCGCGTAAAACAGAACAGGTTCGTTAACATCTTTTGTCTAGGAGAACGAAATCAGAGTCATAGTCGCATGTTCCAATTTGTACGGTTGATGGAGCACACAGAAAAACGCTATTTAGTTACCACGGTTAAAATTTCCTATTCGATGTCTCGAGGGTCTTTCAAACGTCTTAAGCAGCTCTGCATGCTTTTCGAAAAGCTAGAATAACATCGTCTTAACGGTGTCCTAGGCCGGAGGAAGCAACGTCTCGATTCTTTCGTTTCCCGTGTCGGGGACATTCAAAAAGAGCCACGCCGCGCCAGGGCTTAGTGCCGGGTCCACGGTCGACGTCGCGTCTGGCAGGTTCTCGGGGGACACGCGACACTTTGGGTGGCCGTTCGCTCATCCGCCGGATAATGGATTCCAGGGCTACACCTTGGCATCAGTTATTTTAATCCAACGATTAAAAATGTCAGACACATGTTCGTGAACGTAGCGATCCCGTGGCATCTCTGCACGACCCTGTACGATGCAACTTTCGGGGATTATGTCCCCCGTGGCCCCAACCAGAAGGCAGAAGTCAGTCTCGCCGGACCAGCGCTCCAACAGATTGCGGGATCCGCTGTTGCTCCCTCGCTCACTCGCGAGTGGACAGCGGTGGTCCAACGAAAGATGGGTTCTTCGCGCGTTAACCCGTTCCACTTTGTCGTTTTGCTCGTCTAACGTCGCACAGCGCGAGGAATTTGTGATCGGGATAGGGAATTATATACCGGTTGAGTCGATAAAAATAAAGTCTCGTTCGTTTACTCATTTTATTAAAGTATGCAAATACAGTAATCGCGCTATACGATAATGAATCAGTAAGAACTGTCATATCAAATGATTATTTTATTTGATTGCAAAACGTAATAAATTATAATTATCTTATACGTTATAAAGAAAACCGGGTCTACCTATACATTTATTGAACAAGTTACATATTATGGAATATACGTTAACTAGACTTCCATAAAAAATTGTTTCCCCGAAATTCACTCGCAGATGATACTCTGCCATAAAAGGTGGAGGAACCTTAAGGTGCTGCTTGCACAGGTGTTTCAGCTCGCATAATTCGAAGGATGGCATCAGTCGCGGGGGCGGAGACCGAAGTAACCGAGGACACGTACACAGGCTCGTCTCACAAACGGAGACGACGATAAGATGTGTACAAGACCGCCGCCATGGCATCGTGGTTGCGATATTTCGAGCAGCCAGCTCGTTTCGCTCGTTGCCCTCCGCCGCATCGGTCGGCAGGAAGTACTGATACGTGACCGATACCATCGACAGCTCGTACGTGGGTCTAAGTATTCGACGAGCAACCTATATTATGATAATCTCTTATAATTTGCTTAAAAATATAAATGATGCGGTAGATCATTTCGCCTCGATTATCGCAACAGGGATCAGCAGTAGAAAATTAGTCAATTTTTGTTCACGAAATTTTGGTTCTCCGTTCATAAAGTATTTTAGTACAACGATATCCCACGTGCTTGTATTGCACATGGGACAGTAGGTGTATGTAATTACTGTTGGCAACGTGTTCTCGCAACACGCCTCGTTACAACCTATGAGTCCCTTTACACAACTTCTTTTTACACGACGCTCTAAGCTTGTCTAAACTGACTGAGCAGTGTGGCTGTAAAACTTTCTGACTTCCTCAAAAATAAGTACGCTCTAAGCAAACAGAACCACAATTTAAACTTACATTACTTGGTTAAATAAAGCTTCTCCATGCGGTACTAATACGACACGAAACCATCAGAATTTATACCACATTTAAAATAAAAACATCTTATAATTATCAGTGCCATTGAACAATGCAAATCATTGTTTTAAAGAGTCGAAACTATTCTCCAATCGGTTGGACAATTATCATGTTACTGAAAACTCGAGTAAGGAAACGAGACGCGTACAGTCAAGGCGATTCCATTATAAACTCTGAAGAGAGTTGGTGAACGTGAAACCACGAGGCAGATACCGCGGCCCGCAACGAGGGGGCGGATTCGCGCGCGTGTTAACATACACCCTGCACCTGTCCAGCGACTGTATACGGGATGTATAGGAAAGTGTCGCTAACTAACTTGCCCTCGCCTAGAAATTCCTTCCTACATCCGTGATAGCACGGTCTCTCGAGGAATAACTGTTCACTGAGCACGTACCCCTTCCCTTATTTTAGCATCGTCTCACGTTTATGGTTTCATTCTACTCACGCGATTAGAATACAGATTTTTATATAAAATAAAACAATTATAATATCAGTTTAAAAAATATGTTTTAAGTAAACATTTCTTTTATTATTTAAAGATTGTATTCAGCTTTCGGTTTGTAAATTCGAAAAGGACTGCCACTGCATAGTAAATATCGTGTAATTAAACTTGGAAATAATTGTACTAATAATTACATTGATATTAACTGTTCGAGACACTTTGGAGTAGACGTCGTAAACTCTGGACGAAAGTCCCCGATTATACGCGCGAGTGCTGCTTAAAACGTTCGGTCCTTTGGACGTAAAAAACTTCAAAGCATGGTAACTACACCTGTTACCATCCGGTCCTCCCCGAATATAAAACCGGTAACTTGCCACCTCGGCGGACCCACCAACGGCTGTACAGCCGGCGCCTTTTTTCTCGCCGTCACGGAGCCTCCACTTACTAATTAACGTAACCGGACCATCAATTTGAAATTGATCGACCTTTTTTTACTCGAAAATTGATTCGAGAACGAGAGGGTGGGTAACGGGCTGCGCAGCGTGCGACTTACAATACACGCGTGTCCCCCTGGAATCATGAAGAAATTCGTTTCCTCGTCAGTAGCCATGTCCCATCTCTAATTCGCTGTTGGTTTGCCCTCGAATCGAGCTGTTCTGTATGCGACAAAAACCAAGATCGACTCGAGCACCGGTTCCCGTCCACCGGTGCACGTTTTGTAAGTTTATTCGTTCCATCATCAAAGCTGATGATGTCTCGAATCCCCGATCGAACGCACTGTGGAATATGGTAATATAAATAAAACATGTTGCGCGTCTAACCGAGTACAATTTAATCAAATGACTCGCTTCCGTGTAGTTTCACTGAATAATCCGCGAGAAGAAAGGTCGTTCGTTAAAGAACCGTGCCACGAGATATGAATCATAGACGAAGGAAAGACAAACCGAGTACTTACGGTACTGCAGAATAATTCGATCTCCCTTTTACACAATAGTAATGCATATTAAAATATAATATATATTATACTAAATTAATCAATATCAAAATTAATACATATTATATTAAATTTCTGTTATCTTTCTGTCTCTCGTTCAAAGAAACGTTACACTACGATAGTTTATGTGTTACGAATTTCTTATAGCTGAAGATTACCAAAGGAGTTCTTAAAAATTACAAATTCTAACATTCCTTATCGAGTAAGCTCGACGCATGCACAGTGTACGCATCGGCGTCTCTACGAATTACGTCGAAGCGAGCCAAAACGAGCGAATTCCAAGTCCTAATTAACCGTCTTGCGAACAGGCGAGAGAAAAGCCGCGGTGCACGGGGGATCGACGATCCCGAAGGAGATACGCGCACGTCCTCGCGAATGCATCATCGCATCGGGCGGGGTTTCGTAGCCGACGGCCGCAGAAGCGGTTCAACGGCTGTATAAGGCGATGACCGCCGCAACTAATTAGACTATTAGCCGGCCGCGCGAGGCGAAAAAGGCGAAGGCTCCGGCGACCCGAGACGACGTGACCGAATGCGGTCCGACGTCACCGCCGCGAGTGCGAGGCGTGAATTACGGCGCGAATTTTCTTGCAGCTCAGAAGACCGTCTCGATTCACCCGCGATCGTTCTTCAATTAGCGACCTGTTTGCTTAAAAAATGTTCTGTGCGACTTCGAGGTTAATTAGAAATCGTTAGTCAGTAAACAAAGATCAGTCGATAGTCGCTTCTAGTCAAGCAAAGGATGGTTAGAGTCATTATTAGTAGGTAAAGAATAGAAATTAGCGGTTGATAAAAGGGTTTTAAAATAGGTCTGTTTTCTCAGGCTTGTTAAATACCGCGATGAGAAATGGCCGTAACTGAATCTCAAACAGGTCGGTGTTTCCCAGGTGCAAGGTGCGCGCAAGTCCTTGTCCAGCGTATACAGAACAGGTACGACTCCATAATTCTTGAGCCGTTGTGAATTATTATTACCGGTATCGTTCGTGCACCTAACAAACTGTTCATGATCGTTCCCGGCTATTTATAATACTCTTTTTAACAGAATTATTGACCAGTAGCTACTACGCGAACGTTATATCATACAATAACACGTCCGCGTTTAACGACAGTGTCCGGACGGTGAAAGTGTCAAGTGTGTATCGCGCTGCCACTTTATTCATTTTTACGTCATCCCACGTTCGTTTGTAACGCGGGATTCGCGTTTCAACGTTTGGTAGCGCGTCGGCTACGAGAGCGAAGATGAATCACACGAATTCATGGAAATTTTTGCATAGCTAATGGGAAATGTGGTCGATGGGGGAGAAAAATTGCCCGGGAACTGTCGCGTAATTGATGTAGAAACTTGATGGTATTTACAGTGAATAAAAAAAAAAAAGCAGCGGAACGGGCATGGATACGTTACAATGCAACGGGATAATACGTATCCGTCTGACAATCTGTGTCTTCGTCACTTTTATGGATTCTGCATGCTCGAGTTCACTTGAAATGGCGACACGGCCGTATTTTATGACGTGTCTCTAACAGCGAGGCACTGAATGCCTCGCGACCGCAAAAATAACCGCGGTAACACGAAACGGAATTAAAAAAAGAGGGAAGAAAAAATGTGGAAAAACTGCGCGCAAAATAAATGGTGTAATGCGGCGATGATAAACCGTTGCGCTAGAGATCGGGGATTGCCGCGGTTTGAATTATGGTAACGCGCGAATTACCGCTGCTGGGGCTGCGTTAACGGCGAATCCGTGCAGCAAATAAAAATGTAGTGGCTGCATTTGGTTTAATTAAAAGCTCAATTGTACTGATAAAGATTTCAGTTAAAAAAATCATATAGAAATTTGACACATGAAAACAATTCGAAAACGATGAAAGTTATAAGTATAAATTCGTGTGCTTCTGAATCCATATTTAGAAAATGATTATCAGAGACGGTATAAAATTTCTAGCAACATTGATAAGGGAACCCTGGGTCGGTTCACACCTCGAGACGTCCATCAAAACCTAATTATACCAATATTACGATGAGCAGCAATTACCGAAAACTAATTTTGCCGGCATCCCGGGGAGTTGAAACGAACAGGCTAGCGGCTGGCCGAAATCCATGCAGAAGCGTGGCCTGATAACTATCTGAAGGCGACATTCCCCAAACAGCGTGGCTCGCCGAGAGGGAAGGAAACTATCGGAATCCCGTGGAACGGCCGTGGCTGTGGCCGTGGCGGGGAATATTTACAGCGAGGAGGATCGAAAAATCGCCGCGGGCATATAATGGCGAGGCCTCGCGGTGCGACGCAGGCGAGAGATCGGGGCCCATCGGGCTTATCGCCGGATCGCGGAGTAAATTTTTGCGTGAAACACGTGTTAAAACATGCGCGGACGTCGCGTAGATCGCGCGGCGAATCGGGAGGAACACCGAAAGTCGTTTCGTGAACCATGCAACGAAGGGAATTGCCGGGGTAACGCTCTGTTCGGCTCGTGTAACGGCTGCTCTAATGACGTGTCTCTGCGGCGAAAGACCGGTCGAAAGCTAAAGTTTAATGGAATGTTTGCAGCACGATCGAAAGTACTGGTTACAAGGAACTTTTAATTGCCACAAAGACTGCGCTTTATCATATGGAATTGAATTTATCGTATCTGAAGGGCTTAACTAAAAATAATAACGACATCTTTTGTACGATGTCATAGAAATCCGATATGTTTCGTACTAGAAAAATAATTCCAAACCGAAATTCTTTAAAGAGATTGCGTGAGAAGGGAATACCTACTTACAGGAAGAGGAGGAGGAAGGAAAAAGGACGAGACGTGCGGCAATGGTACCAGACGGAAACATGGAAGCTCGAATGCTGGAGACTAAGTACGGAGTTCGCGAAAGCACACGGTGCTATCGGCGGGTCTCGGTCGCGGTATATAAATACGTCTGCGAAACGAATGAACGGAGAAACAAATAGAACGATGCCGCGGGAACGTAAGAGACGGAAGAGAATCGCGTTGGCCGTCGACGTCGTCGTCGTAGCACGGTTCAACAGCCATCGAAAGCAGCGTGCGCTCGCGAACGCGCCGCGCGTTCTCCAGGACCACAATGCTATCTCTGCGGTGGGATCAAATTGTCGAAGGAAGAACGAACATATTTCGCGTGACCCCGCGGTAAAAGCGCAGCAGCGCGCGGCTCAATCCCTCTGGAATACCTCGATATATTTGTCGCTGTTCCTGCCGCATGCCCGATGCATATACACCGGGAGACGCAACCCCTTCACCCTTGCGTCCTCCTCGCTCCGTTCTCCCCGCCCGCCTGGGTCCCTCGTTCGTTGTTCCACGATACCGCGCCGCGTCGGCCCTTTCCCCGAGATGCTCTCCGCGACATTCTTTGGATTATAAATCTCGAGGGAATGTGACGCGAACTTTACCTGCGCGATCAACCTGGGATCTCTTTAGATACGGAACAGTTTGGTTCAAGCTCCTGGTGATACTTCCCCAGGAATTTGATTGCTCGATGCTGCAGTAGTCCTCGTTTTAGTTATAAATAAAATAAATTTTTCACTAATGGATTATTTATATAATCTTAAACTGAATGTGACTGATTAGCTTTCTAATCAATCTTCAATTTATAATTCGATTATGATCTTTTTAGTGAATATAGAAATGATTGTTCTTTATTAAATTATGCCAAAAATGGATCTTAAATATATCGAAATAGGAGATTTAAATTACCTCTGAAAAGTAAAATTTGATCGCACCATATATTTCTAAATAATTTGTCATTCCCCTGACCAATGGGGCATTGACGTCGGCAGGCAGATAATTAAGTAAATCATAGAAGCCATCCGTGGATGCAGTTCCCCGGGCGGCTGCCGACACCTCCTCGACATCGACGCATAGTTTCTTGGCTGAGACACGATATATACGTCGCGATATGTATCTGCCGTAAACCCATACTTAACAGCGTGTCGAGCCGCCCGTTTCCGTACCACCGTGTCCTCCCTCCCTTCTTCCACCCTCGGCCATTCCAACCTCGTCGTTTCCTTTCACCTCTAGCCTCTTCTTCTTCCCATTTCTCGACCGCTCCCCCGGCTACCCTCGGTTCCTCCCTCTCTCTCTCTCTCTCTCTCTCTCTTCCCCCTTTTCAAGCGTGCATTAAAATGCCGACGAAACCCTCTTCGCGCCCGTTCCGGCGGCCGAGTATTCCGCCGTGCGGCGTGGCGGCGAATTTCAATTCGTCGCGATTTCGCGGGTGCGAAACTACCCGGTGATTTGCATGATAATTGCCGGCCGGTCTAGCCCGGATCACCCGCGCCGCTCCAGATATGCAACGACAACGTTTCTACCAGTTGTAGCAGATTAGATAGGTGCCCTCCTACCGCGGCGGGACGCGCGCGTTGCGCGTGCTGTTCTCACGGTCCGCGTGTTTCGATGCGCTCGTCGATAGCCCCTCTCTGGTATAGAACGGATGAATATCAAGGAAGATATATGACTGTGCCGGGCGCCACCGAACTCCTCCTTGTTGTTTCAATTCCGAGGTCGATGCCTCGTCTCGGCCACGTCGCCGGGTTGAAAAATTGTTACACGCCTTTGCCATTAATAACTAGGTGCCTCTTGCAATTAATTCGGTTTTTTCGAGAAATTAAGACTGCCGGTTGTTCGTACATAAGTGCACGTACGATGCACGCTTGATTTACGGAACGATGTTACCCTGTACATTATATAGATGTTTCGATGATGAAACTGACGTTACATGAACTTTACCGTTCACCGACGCGATGAAAAATGGCTAGCCTCGTGGAGTCGGACATTCGGTACAAGTGTTCCGCAAAGAAGGCAGCTGCAAGGAGTGGAAGACGCGCTCGAACAAAGGGGAATGCATTATGCCCGGCGCACGATGCTCGTTAAGGCCAACGTTTTATCCGGCACCGGCGAAACTTCGCGAAATGCCAATAATTGGCGCAAAAATGCGAACTTATCTTAGTCCAAGCGGGTGCACCTGTCGCGACCGCGCCGGGCCAGCGTGCATGCAAATAAGAGCCGACTCGCATACCAGAGATTGATATCTGCAATAAGTCGCTGCGGTAAACGAGGGTGTAACCTGCTGCACGGTTCACCAAGCCGTTCTTGTTCCCCGGTACACGCGTTTTATATCGCGACCCGAGCTTTTCCCCGAGGAACAAGCCGACAAAAAATTAGCGACGATTTCTTCCTGTTGGTTGAAATCCGCCGGGTCGCGGTTTAGCGTACACCTCCTGATAAGGGGATATCGGTTGAAGAAGTTGGTCGTTTGCGTGCAGCGAACGATTCGGCGGGCGAAAGTTGCGCGAATACGGACTGAGAGATCGTGAAACGGAGTGACGACAGGACACTCGGAGAAACGTTCATTTTGATAACGATTTACGAAGACCGAGAGTCGGAACGAGGCGACGGGACGCTTTGCGACGGGCCGCGTCTCGCTGGATGCTGGAAAATCGAGGCAATTCTCCAGAGACGTCGGGTAAGCAATTTTCTTATCGGGCCGTCATTTCCGGTCGTTTATCTTATGGCTTGTAGTTAAGAAGGGACATTGATTAAAGGGCCATTTTAACTCTGGCTAAAATGCTCGGGCTTCCCATGGTAGTAGACGTTGCCCGATTTCCTACCGGTCGGCTCCGCTCCAGCCCCGTTCTCCTCCAACTGCTCATTTCGCTCCTTTTGATTCAATTTACGAGTAAGGATGGCGTCGATAAAGCCACCCGACCTCCTGACCCGTTCTTCTCCCTCCCTCCGCGCGATACCCTCCGCCGCGCTCGCTCTCGAGTCGTGCTCTTTCTGCCGTACTCGCAAAGCTGCAACTCTTTCGCCTCCGTTCCGCATCGGAAATGCCCGCGTCTCTTTCTCTACCTGGACTCAGCTTCCTTCTCGAAGGTGCTCGTGTTTCACCGATCCTCCACCTCTGCCAGCCCTTTCCACCGTCTTCTGGTCCTCCGGTACAGGCTTGCCTTCGGCCTTTTATCGCGTCGAGATCAAATCATTCGATTCCTTTCCACGACTCGAACGGCCATAATCGCCGGCCCGTGCTCCCGGGAAGAAAAAGAGGGTCGCCGCTTCTATCTCCACGCTCTCTACCCCCCTCTGTCTCTCGGTGCGATGAATGGGATGGCTCTTTTAACTCGCGTCCAAACGATCGCTAGAAGAGATTTTACTGGTTACATTCTGGGATCTAGCACCGTCGACTCATCTCCCTCGAGTTAATAATTGAGGAAAACAAGTGGCGGTCAAATTTGTACAACTTCCTTGCGTATAACACTAGCCGAAGTAATTCTGGACGAACACGATATTCCTAACCAAAACGAATTTCTCAGTTCCTGACTGTAGCAAATTTCTCGTGGAAATTTACATTTTAATAACAATCTTCCTTCGTCGCGAATTCGCGACGTCGCGTCGCGTCGCCCAGTACGAGCGCGACTCGACGCGGCGGGGTAACGGTAGGTAGAGGGTTAGCAACGACAAGACGCGACCAAAGTTTGATATTTCGCCGAAAAGTCCTCGCATTGTCTAAAAGTTGATGGCGTCACCCCAAGGAGGAAGATAACATCTGGTGCTGCCTCCATCAACAACCCACCCCTGACGCCACCCCCGCGAACCATCCCTCTTCGCGAACCGAAGGAAACTCGTCTTCAATTATTCTTGTACCCCCATCGCTCCCTTCGCTAAGGTCTCTCTCTCTCTCTCTCTCTCTCTCCATCTCTCTCTCTCTCTCTCTCTCTCTCTCTCTCTGTTTCTTTCTCTCACGTTCTCGAACGAACACAGTTTACCGCGTCGCCACCATCCGGTTCGCTCCTCTGTCACCCCGTTTCGATCCTCCTAACTCCCCGTTTACCCGTCTTTCCGTCTGTCAGCCAGTTCAGACGAACAACGAATTTATGAAATTACGAAAGGCAAACCGGAATTCATTTGCATGCTTGAAAAACGTATATAAATGCGACGTGTATACATACATATATGCACGTAAAAAGTCGCGGTGTCCGGAGAAGCTCGACGTGGTTGACATCTCGCGAAGAAATTCAATTAATTATAGTCAAGCCATATAAAATATAATAGGTTACTGATATTTTTGTACAGCGAATAAGATCTTGAATATACGTTCTACATTTCCTTTTTGACGTGTTACCTTCGCGAGGAAAAATATGAATAACTCAATGCTCGACGTGTTTCATCTAATCCATTCATTTCCATTTGTTACCTTACATCACGTTTCTAGATTGCAAAATAATTTAATGATATGGCGATATGTATTTACAATTTTATAGATTGATAATTCTATAAATCTAATAATAATTTAATTGGTATCTGAAATATTGAAATAGGTCACAAAATGATGAGTAAAAACGAAGATGAACTCGATTACGTTAGAATATACAAATATCGTTCAGGAGGAAATTAATAATCTAATTGGACATCGAACGTCGAACAACCCCTTTCGAAGCCCGAATCTCATTTCGTTCTTTCCTCCTTCGGGAACAGTTTCCGAAGTGTTCCGGCGTTAAGTGGCTGCTAATCCTATCAATCAAAATATATTAAAAGCAGGGTCCGCTCCAGTCCGGGGTGTCCGTCCTCGAAAAGTTCACCCTTTTAATAAACTGCCACCCCGGGGGCGGCGGGTTCGGTACGATTTAAAGAGTTTTCGCGGGAAAGAAGCGAGCTGCGAGCAAACGGGTCCCAGCGAGTGGAAACATCCCTTTGAGGACGGCTCGTAACTACTTAATTTCAAAGGACACCACGGCGACGTCGCCTTGCTCGCTTTACCGCCGAGAATTTTCCTCACCCTTGCCTCGTCCTACTCCCACCCTCTCACGGCCTTTGCATTACAAAGGGAACCGCAGGAAATTACATTTTAATAACAATCTTCCTTCGTCGCGAATTCGCGACGTCGCGTCGCGTCGCCCAGTACGAGCGCGACTCGACGCGGCGGGGTAACGGTAGGTAGAGGGTTAGCAACGACAAGACGCGACCAAAGTTTGATATTTCGCCGAAAAGTCCTCGCATTGTCTAAAAGTTGATGGCGTCACCCCAAGGAGGAAGATAACATCTGGTGCTGCCTCCATCAACAACCCACCCCTGACGCCACCCCCGCGAACCATCCCTCTTCGCGAACCGAAGGAAACTCGTCTTCAATTATTCTTGTACCCCCATCGCTCCCTTCGCTAAGGTCTCTCTCTCTCTCTCTCTCTCTCTCCATCTCTCTCTCTCTCTCTCTCTCTCTCTCTCTCTGTTTCTTTCTCTCACGTTCTCGAACGAACACAGTTTACCGCGTCGCCACCATCCGGTTCGCTCCTCTGTCACCCCGTTTCGATCCTCCTAACTCCCCGTTTACCCGTCTTTCCGTCTGTCAGCCAGTTCAGACGAACAACGAATTTATGAAATTACGAAAGGCAAACCGGAATTCATTTGCATGCTTGAAAAACGTATATAAATGCGACGTGTATACATACATATATGCACGTAAAAAGTCGCGGTGTCCGGAGAAGCTCGACGTGGTTGACATCTCGCGAAGAAATTCAATTAATTATAGTCAAGCCATATAAAATATAATAGGTTACTGATATTTTTGTACAGCGAATAAGATCTTGAATATACGTTCTACATTTCCTTTTTGACGTGTTACCTTCGCGAGGAAAAATATGAATAACTCAATGCTCGACGTGTTTCATCTAATCCATTCATTTCCATTTGTTACCTTACATCACGTTTCTAGATTGCAAAATAATTTAATGATATGGCGATATGTATTTACAATTTTATAGATTGATAATTCTATAAATCTAATAATAATTTAATTGGTATCTGAAATATTGAAACAGGTCACAAAATGATGAGTAAAAACGAAGATGAACTCGATTACGTTAGAATATACAAATATCGTTCAGGAGGAAATTAATAATCTAATTGGACATCGAACGTCGAACAACCCCTTTCGAAGCCCGAATCTCATTTCGTTCTTTCCTCCTTCGGGAACAGTTTCCGAAGTGTTCCGGCGTTAAGTGGCTGCTAATCCTATCAATCAAAATATATTAAAAGCAGGGTCCGCTCCAGTCCGGGGTGTCCGTCCTCGAAAAGTTCACCCTTTTAATAAACTGCCACCCCGGGGGCGGCGGGTTCGGTACGATTTAAAGAGTTTTCGCGGGAAAGAAGCGAGCTGCGAGCAAACGGGTCCCAGCGAGTGGAAACATCCCTTTGAGGACGGCTCGTAACTACTTAATTTCAAAGGACACCACGGCGACGTCGCCTTGCTCGCTTTACCGCCGAGAATTTTCCTCACCCTTGCCTCGTCCTACTCCCACCCTCTCACGGCCTTTGCATTACAAAGGGAACCGCAGGAAATTCCGATTCTCGACGGACGACATCGTGGGATCATCGAGAACACTTCGGCTTTTCCTTCGTCTTCTTTTCTACTCTTCTCTATCAATTGCCTTCTTATACTGTATAACATTTTATTGATAGATTTTTCTTAGAAACCCAATCCGCAAAATCTACTCGCATTTTTTCTTGTTAATAAAACTTATATTTTATAAGCAAGTAATAAGAAGGATGTTAGTATAATTTCATAGATATTTCGTCGTGAACAAATTTAGAAATAATTTATTGTAAACTTAAACCGACCCTTTGGCTACCGTTGCATGTTTCCATTCGTTTGATCTGAAAGCATGTTTATCTGTCGCTTCCTTTCCTTGCTGATTCGAGGAACGAGCGCAACAGCATGTCGCGTCGTTTAATAGCGGTCCGCGCGGCGTGGCACCGTTATCATCGCGTTTACGTCGATAAAGTGAGCGCAATCACGGTTGGAATCTGACCGGAGCGTTCACACGTGTAACGATCACCGTAAAGCAAATGCAATTTTCATAATTACATGTTGGACAAACGCGTTGCGAAAACTTGTGGCCTGCACGTCGCGTCGCGTCGGCCGGTCAACACGCGAGATCGTTATTACAGCCCGTTAAATATCGTTTACTAATTAGCCTGGAAGATGGAGTCACGCCGGCCTGTTCCGAGTAAATGCTTACACGAGGAGGATATTACGCGAGAATATTACGATTATCCTTCATTTTACGACGCTATAATGTATCCCCCGTTATTACGTTTCGGCTATAAATTTACCGTTCCTAACATCTCTTTCACTTTTTTTTTTTAAATCGTCTCCTTGTATTTTCATGGTTACATGTTTTACCGACAATGAAATTTCGCACACAAGCTAAATCGCTTCGTTGCGTACTAAAAAGTTCGACCTACCAACGAGAGCGTAGAAACAAGATGCGAGTAAGTAATAAGACGCGAGAAGTAGCTACCGACTACAAGCCTTTCTTCGCTCGTATCAGGTCGCGTATTTTGCTCGGAAGGAGTTAAGGCGAGGCTTGCCATGCCGCGCGGTGCGAGCGTGTTCTCGCGTTTCCTCGAATCCGCGGATCAATTAAAAGGAGCGGCGTTAACGTCGACAGATCCGAACGTTTTACGATCCCCGAGGCGCACGTGCAACGCTTTTTCCATTCGAGCGGACACGATCGAACACGGGAATCGAGGAATTAATATGGCGAATTTCTTGCCGCTTGTCGCTCTCGTTTCGTTTACAGTAATCTTGGTAATTGTACCGATCCGCGAACCAGCGAGCAAGGAATTTCTTTCTTGCGACGCACGTGAAGATATTCTCTATCTCTTTGAAATTGTTGAATTAAGGCAGACGTAGTTCTCTAAGATTTCTTGTCGCATCTTATGTACTAAGTTTTATGAGCAACGTGGGTGGGTGGCGTTACGCGTACTCCATTGTGAATCTGACCGTTAGTATACAACTCGTAATTCATTATGATTCATTGTTCACACTTCGCTCGAAGTCAATCGTTTTAATCTTATAAGGAAGTATTGTAAAGTACATAAATTATGTACATTTAAAACTCACATTGATATATACCAAATATCTTTATTAAAAAATCTCTCTTATAAATTCTACATTTATCTTTCGTCTACTATCTTACAATGGCAATTTTTTAATTTCCTATTTACCACGTATGCCCATCATCAAAAACTTTGTCTCAGCATATCTCGTATTCCGTAAACGAACTGCCCCCTCCGCAATATATAGACTAGTATCCGTCACGATATCAAAAAAGGAACTTCGATCGTTGTCGTGAAAAGCGTAAGAACACGAAGAGCGGGTAAGACAACCGCTCCTGGCCCATAGTGATTCTATGCACCCTCTCGCATCTCCACGGCACCACGACTGTAGCGCGAAGATGTGCCGGTAGGAAAGCTGGTAAGGTGCAAGGTACAATGCTCGGTGGGCACAGTGTGTCCGACGTTTCTCCGGGGAGCGATCAATGATAGGCCAGGGGTACGAGTCACGTGATCTCGCCGCGGGGAGTTCGCGCAATGCATCACCAACCAACCACCCCGGCCACCCTCACTCCCTCCCGTCCTTCGAGTCTGCCTTCTGCGCCTCTCCGCTTTCGACCACCCCCTCGACACCCCGCAACACCACCATAACCAGCCGTCCCGCATCCTGCCACCCCTTCTCTTCATCTTCCACCCGACTGCTACCCTTCTTCCACCAACCCTCTCTCTCTTTCTCGTTTAGGTATCTCGTCCACCACCATCGCGACGACCAACCACCACCGACATCGTCGATAACGTTTCTGTTCCACTACTAGGTACGAGTATCTTCGTCGTCGTCCTCCTCGTCGCCGTTACCGTCTCAGCGTCCCTCTGTAGGTACTCTCTACGGCGCAGACACGCCGAGAGTACTAAACGGGGTTGTTGCTACGTTGCTCTTGACGACCAGCAAGTGTCGTCCTCGTCGTCGACGTTGTCGCCGTCTTTGAGGAGACAACACTCCCCGCTGCGCGCTACCCCCTCGCGTCCCTCTTGCCTCTTAACCGCGATCAACCCTCTACCGATGTGTCTTCTGATTGAATTCAACCACCACGATCTTCTAATCGGATCCATGTAATTAGCCTTTCTAACGTATGCCACATCTAAAAGCATCTTTCGCATTTTTATTCAGCTATTTAGAAAAATGAAACGACCGTAGATAAAAATTTCGAACCTTCGAATAGGTTGTAGTTCTCGGGAGGATTCTCAATTATGCATGCTTACATATTTTTACGTTTTGCATCGAATGCATATTTCACGACAACTGAAGCGAGCCGGGGCTTGAAGGCGAATTCGTATGAAAATCGAGTACTCGTTTCGTTGCCATTCTCGTTCGCAACCGCTCGGGGGCGTAAAAATATATTCATAATGGTATTTAAATTCCGTGGTCAGTCGTCTAGTCGCACTACGTGTGTTTGACGACAGCGGGGGTTGGGCGACCGCCGCGCATTCGTATGAAAATATACGGGATGTACGTCCGTGACCCTTGGGAAATCATAGCATCCGTTACTCGCGTAGTCCTGCCGGCTCTGAAGGACCCGAGAAAAATTCTATGCGTCTGTCAGAGACGACGCAACGCCAGGACGCCCTGATCCGACGACACGATGGTAATGGTGACGCGACGAAAAATCTGCGTGCCCTCTTTCTTCGTTTCTGCGAGCCATTGGAATAGCTGTATCTTTTTTCTTTCGATCTTCAAAGAGTTACGAACTTTGTTATTTACATTAACATCGCTTCCCAGTAAAGTAGTTAAATGGTAGAGAAGCATTTTTATTTCTTCCTTTGACGGATGTTTGCTTCGTTCAGCAGGCGGTAATAATACAAAGAGTAAGCGAGCAAATCTTGTTTGAATAATTACGCCTCTCCCCTTTGCTTGGAGGTGAAATAAAGAAAAAGAAAAAGGCAGAGATCGTGTGAACGAGTAGAAATTGCGGGCACTGTACCGTAACTAATGCGATTTTATTTAAACACCGCCGCGGGTAAAAAGTATCGCTGCCTGTGTCGCTACGCCGGTAGTCGGTTCGCATCTACATTCCTGGCGACTTTCAACCCTTAACGCCGCTGTTATATTGCTTCGAGAACCGTCTGTTTGCATACTAAAAAGGTTTAAAACTCCCGGGACAGAAATAATATTCGCACAGTTACGAGCGTCGCCTACGGCATCCCTGATCGTTTCTACCTGACGTATAAGCCGACGTGGTGTAGCGGTTCCACGCCGTTTTAAGATATACGCCATTCCCCGCATTTAACGGCGTGACGACACGTTGCCCACTCTCGATACCGCTTTACCCCTCGGCTTGAGAATATGAAATTATTGAATTAAATTCCTGTCTTATACTTCTCTTCTTCTGGTTTTACAGGGCAGAAAATCTAACTGGTTGTACGCGACAAGGGCAATTACTACGTTAATATCAATTTCCATTGAACAGCAATGTCTCTCTTGATCGATGATCGTTGCAAGATTACAGTGAATAAAAAAAAAAACGGGAGATTGACGAGTCTAAGGACGGAAGAGGACGATATCCGGTCGAGATCGTGGCATTATCATGGTGGACAATGTCAGTGTAAACAAGTCTTAGTGGCCATAACAGCAGGACAGAATGCCGTCCCTTCGACCGGTAAGCTGCATTCTACGCGGTGTGCTCGTTACGACCCTGTTGGTCGCGCGATAACTTTCAGGTTACTGCCACCGCTTACGCTCCGCCGTGAACGACACACCGTCCGTTCAGTACCTGCTGCTTGGCTACCTACTGTCGTTGATTGCGAATGAGGCACGGAACACGTTCGAACCGACTCGCCGCGCCGCTCGATGATAAAACCAGCCGTGGAAACGCCAGCGAGCTGCCCGGAATTACATACTGCCTCAAGGTGTACGCTCGATCCCGCGATACACTGTTACATTATTTACACAGTACTTATTAATTACCTATATATGACGTAATGAATCGAGATAACAGGAAATACACGTTTGTGTGACGACCTGCTCGAGCATTACCGAGTGCTACGAGAAGTTTCACCAGGTTTTTAAAAATTACAATTAACTATCGGTTGTTGATGAGAAAGAAACTTTCTTCTTATAATAAAAAAATAATACAGAAACGATATTATTAATCAATATCGTATTCTTCTACTAATTGATAAAATTTATCATCACATTATTAAATTAACTTAAAGTAATAATAATAAAAATAAAACATGGGTAATTAACGATATCTCCTTCTTCGGTTATGCATTTAATGTACATTCGAATCTTTCCGCAAATCATTAGCTATAATAGCTATACGAAAACACGGAGTGCGCCCACAATTCGAAACATTCCCACGTTATGCGTACGGCAGCCGTCGCCGATCGTCGACGCCCGATGATAGATGGACACGGGAATATCTAACAAAGTCAGCGCGCGAACTAACTGAGTCGGAGGATACATATAGAGAGGTTGGCGGAGATTATGGACGGTCGCGAAGCGTGGTCCGCGTGCGGTCTCCGTGAGCGAGCTTTAGGCGCGTGCGAGCCGGATTTATGGCCCCCATTATGACGTTGACGTATCGCCTCGCGAGGGTCCCGAAGCAAAGCCAAGGCGGGATCTAAGCTCCGTGTATCTAAGCCGAGAGCTAGCCACAGGTTACCGCAACCCGGTCCGGGAATATTCGAGGACGCCTGATCCCGTGGACCACCGTGTCCGATAAACGTCTGAACAGACCGTGCTCTCCATGGTTCTCTGGGTCATCCTCGGATCTGTGTCTATTATGGGTTCGCCGGGGAAATTCTGATAGTCATGTTATTGGTTCGTACACGATACGTGCGGTTGCAGAAATGTAGCAGAAAATTCCGATTGATTACCCGTGTTCCTCTCGTATACTTGATAATATAATCGTCTTTTTTAATTTGAAAATCACAAAACTCGACTTTCAGCTCATATTAAGGATGTATTGGCTATATAGTCAATCCCAAAAGTTTATGTACCTTAGAAAAACGCATTTCCTATAATTAAAAAGAAATCAGACG